>NC_090194.1:5597371-5697371 GCF_024679245.1 Pseudorasbora parva | reverse complement strand
CTTGATATAACCATTCATATCTGACAGGTGGTAATTTACGTGTCAAGTTAAACTCTATAAGCTACAGTTACTGTATTCACTCGGACAACAGCTTCCAGCCTCCACGTTGGATAACAAGATTACATAGTGAAGGAGAGGGGTGTTGTTCTCTGACCTCATTAACCTTGTTTTAGGTTTGACTCCATGATGAGTGTGATTATGTGAATCCTCAGGGTTCCTCAGACTCCTGCAGACTCACCTATACCAGGGCTGCGTCTGGAAACCTAGACAGCTGACTCGTTGCCTCTTATCAGACAAAGGCTTGTAAGGCAGTGTTTTGTGCATGAAGGCACCAGACTTCTAAGGCAGTGTAACAGTTCAATGATCTACATAAAAATAGAGAGAGCTTTGGTGAGAACTAACCAAATATTACATTTCTACATTAGTAATTCTCGCTAGAAATTACATCAGAAGTGGAAAATATTTGTAAAAAACACATTTACACACAAACTGACCACCAAACGCAACTTTCGTACACCATCTTTTCCCCCAGCTCAACTGTCACTGAATAGAAAGCACAGGATTGTGGGATATCAAAGGCAGTGAAGGATACATGTGTGCTGCCTTCCAAAATTGATCAGATGAAGGTCTCTCAGGAGACAGGAAGTGATTCGGACGTGGCTTGATGCCTTCCTGCCTTGAAATGTGTCCTCCGAAGGCAGCATTTTCCAGGTTTCGGACGCAGCTCTGATTTTCTAGTGATCCTGAAGACCTTGATTGAGTTTGAAGAACCCTGATCTGAAGCATGATATTTAGGGGAATCATAATTTGCCCTTAATTAAATTCATTAGCTCTTATACTGTTATTTCAAAGCATTATATCACAGAGAAATACTTATAGTCTTTACCTACCTGTTTGGACGTATTTCTAAGTGATACAGCTTCTCAAACAAACAAAAAGGCAGGCGGGAATTGATTTTTTCCATTGGGAATTGATTGGATAATCGGGTTGATCGTCCTGCCCTCGTGAGTCGTGGCAGAGAACACATCGCTGTAAGAGAGAGGGGAAGTTATTTTGATTAAAGGTTTATATAATTTTTCTCATAATTTATTCAAAAAAATACAAAATAATTTATAATAAACATTGCTATATTCCATAAAAACAATAATTGTCAATTTTTAATTTCATGGGGACTTAAAAAGACCAGTTGGTATCTTTAGAGCCAAAGAACACCAGAGGACAGCAGCCATATCCCCCTATAGCTCAAGACTGGTTTCCCACTGAAGCTAAGCAGGGCTGAGCCTGGTCAGTACCTGGACGAGTAGTATGAAGCTGCAGACTCGGAGCCTGCATCCACAGTCCCGCACTCAGAGTCCCGCATTCTCAGACCCCTCGTTTTTAAGAAACAGCGCCTCCTGCTGTTCTGAAGACCGTACAACACCCTTATCCAAATAAGATATATTATTACGGTGTCGTTTCATTTAAAGTTTTCCAAATAAATCCAAACAAATTAGCCTAACGATTTTGCAAACATCTTTGCATTCCCTAAAAATGTCAGTTTTCTCTGACTAACAAAGTACCCAGTAGTTTTTTGTTTTTGTTTTTTGTTTATTTAAATAAAAGAAAATTACTGATGGAAGATATACAATTACAGATCGAACTATCCTTTGAAAATGTTATGTGATATTATATTGCTACAATGTTTTTTTAAATTCCAATTCCAATGTTTCTTTTAGGTCAACCTATGCTAATGATCTAATTAACATATTATACATTGCTAGCATTATAAACCTGTTGATATCTGGAATGCAAAGCAAAACTCAAACAAGAATAGACAAAACACCAATAAACAAATATGTACAATTCAAAAATTGTATTACAGTAGTATTTACAGTATTTATAATTTTTCCTTATGCAATTGAAGATACAAAGTACAGTCACTAACACAATTCTTTCTTCCTTTTTTCTTTGCTTTGTCCTGTTTACCGCAATATGATGTTTAGGTGATAGTTAAAGTAGCCTACAGACTCGTTTATTATTGGTGTTTTGTCTATTCTTGTGTGAGTTTTGCTTTGCATTCCAGATATAAAAAAATATGGTTTTGTAATGTTAGCATTGCGTATAATATGTTAATTAGGCCATTAGCATGTGAACCTGAAAGAAACATTGAACAAAAAAAAAAAAGAATTGTAGCGATATATCACATAATATTTTTCAGAGGATAGTTCAATCTGTAATTGTATTTTGTCCATCAGTAATTTTCTTTCAATTGCCCACACTCTTTATTAAATAAATAAATAAATCTACTGCGTAGCCTACTTAGTCAGTGAAAACAATGACTTTTTTTGGGAATGCAAAGTTGTTTGCAAAAGCGTTATTTTGTGTAAATGTATTTTTAAATGAAAACTTTAAATGAAACGATAACGTAATATTGCATCTTATTTGGATAAGGGTGTTGTACGGTCTTCAGAACAGCAGGAGGCGCTGTTTCTTAAAAACGAGGGGTCTGAGAATGCGGGACTCTGAGTGCGGGACTGTGGATGCAGGCTCCGAGTCTGCAGCTTCATAATGTTGACCTGGACGGGAGACCTCCTGGGAAAACTAGGAGCTGCTGGATCAGGTGTTAGGGAGGCCAGCAGGGGGCGCTCACCCTGTGGTCTGTGTGGGTTCTAACTCCCCAGTATAGTGATGGGGACAATATACTCTCAAAGAGCACCGTCCTTCGGGTGAGACATTAAATCCTGACTCTGTGTGGACTTTACAAAATCCCAGGTGTAATCCCGGCATCCTGGCCAAATTTGCCCATTGGCCCCTGTCCATCACAGCCTCCTAATCATCCCCATACACTGCCGTCAAAATTTTGGGATCGGTGAGATTTTTATTGTTTTAAAAAACTGTTTACTGTTTGAATATATTTTAAAATGTAATTTGGTAAAGCTGAATTTTCAGCATCATCACTCCAGTCTTCAGTGTCACATGATTCTTCAGAAATCATTCTAATATATTGATTTTCTGCTTGATAAATATATTATTATTATTATTATTATTATTATTATTATTATTATTATTATTATTATTATTATTATTAGCAATGTTAAAAAATGTGTTTAAATAGCTAAAAGTCTTTCATGGCATTACACACAATCTGTTTTTGTTTTGAAAAGAAATTCAATAAATTACTTTTAATAATCAAGGATGCATTAAATTGATCAAAAGTGAGAGTAAAGTAATGTATAATGTAACGGAAGATTTTATTTCAGATAAATGCTGTCCTTTCGAACTGTCTATTCATCAAAGAATCCTTAAAAATAAGTGTGCACAACTGTTTTCAACATTGATAATAATAATAATTAATATTTATTGAGCAGAAAATCATCATATGATTTCTGAAGGATTGTGTAACACTGAAGTAGTGATCATGAAAAAAATTTAGCTTTGCATCAAAGGAATAAATTACATTTTAAAGTATATTTAAACACTTATTTTAAGTTGTAAGAATATTTCACAATATATATATATATATATATATATATATATATATATATATATATATATATATATATATATATATATATATATATATATATAGTGAAAATATATATTTTTTTAATTAAATATTTGCAGTATAAATAATTGCAGCCTTGATGAGCATATAAGAGACTTCTTTTAAAAACATAAAAAAATGTACTGATCCCAAACTTTTGAACAGGAGTGATCCCCTCCACCAATCAGCTGGTGTGTGATGGGCGTTCTGACACACTGTCTGCTGTGGAACCATCAGGTGGATGCTCTACACATTAGGACCCCCCATATGTAAAGCGCTTTGGGTACCGAGAAAAACACTCCAAATGTAACAAATTAATTTATATTCAATAAGCACCTCCAGCTAAACAAGACACACTCCCAGCTCAGTCACATTATCATTTTCTAAATGTACAACAAGATACTTACATCCATTCCTCCTCAAATTAAGCTGCATTACCCTCAAGCATCATTTAACATGCTCGGTTACACAGAATGACCCATGAATTTAGATTATAGGTGGCTGTTAGGGTGTTTTCCAGTTTTTCATTCAGGGTTACATTCTTGTCTGGCCACAGTGTCAGTGATAGTACTTTCTCTCTCTCTCTCTGTGTGTGTGTGTGTGTGTGTGTGTGTGTGTGTGTGTGTGTGTGTGTGTGTGTGTGTGTGTGTGTGTGTGTGTGTGTGTGCGTGTGTGCGTGTGTGTGTGTGTGTGTGTGTGTGTGTGTGTGTGTGTCTGTGTGATGGTTAGACAACAAAGGAAACAGGAAAAAAAGGTTAAACAAACTTAGGGACTTTTAAATTACAAAATGTAGCGTTTTGTTATAATGATAATAATCATATTAGCGTCCACACCAGCAGACATTATCGTAGCTATTGTTATAAGTGCGCTGACGTTAAATATTTTAGCAGTTAAATTATACTTGTTTTCTGTTTTATAGGGCGGTTGTACAAAAAGCATAGATTTTAATAATACAAATTATATATAGGTATTTTTTGTTTACTTACAATTCAGTAATGAATTGTAAAATAATTTACACACACACACACACACACACACACACACACACACACACACACACACACACACACACACACACACACACACACACACACACACACACACACACACACACAGTATATATATCTGTGTGTGTGTGTATATGTAATATTTCATGTGCATGCTAATGGTGTAGTTGATGAATTTAGCAGTAAATAAGTAAAAAATGCTTCACGGCATATGTGATTACAATCAAGTCTTGTCTTTAAGGGGCAACTTATGTGGCATTATTGCAATAACACGACTTCAAAAGACCTCAAACAACAACAAAACATTCTAAACTTTGACAAAAATACTGATTTATTGTATTTTATCATTATACACTGTATGTATATTCACAACATATTAATCACAAACGCTGTAGCCACATCCAGAAAAATGAATGGATCTCTATGGCCCCCTGCTGGACAGATATGGTAATTACCACTATTTTTCCACATTTTTTTCTCTCTAACCAACAGATGGCAGAATTCTGCCTATAACACCCAGTTCCCTGCACTATGCAAACTTAAATGGCTGTAATTCAATAATGAATTGGAATATAACCTGAGAAAACACTCTGCAGATTATTGCTGAAGTGAAAGCAATTAAAAATATGAAAGTATGAACAAGTTATGGAAGTTTAAATGAACTGTAAATATATATTTTACCAAAAACATGTACTATAAAATTACTATAAAATCAAAGCCATATGTCTAACCAAGTTGTGTTCCAAATGAGATTTGAGATTTTTTTAGGCGCTGTACCAAAAATAGCCACCGGGTGCCATCCACATTCCATTGACTGTTTTTTAAATGCCTTTTCCTGTACATTTCTGTCCAAATATCACTTCCATTACAAAACAGTCACCAAATATGGAAACTTGAGTCTCTCCGACCATATGTGTTTTGTCAAGATTAAAACATATTTTGATTATAGCGTAGTTAAAATATTTTTTTTTAAATGTGAAAATGACACAGGGGAGGAGCCTGCTAGAGGAAATTTGAGTACCGTTTCCATGGTAATGAAACGATTTCAGAACGGTGTTCACAGAAAGTTCGTAAGCTTTCGAATTATATATTTAATTAATGATTATTACTAAAATATAGGATACAAAAAAATGCCATAAAAAAGAGCATTTAGAATAAGAAATTATTTAAAAAAGAACAAAACAATGTAATTTTACGGACTTCTACGTGAGTAACAACTACTGGGCTACAGAGACACTTACAAGAAGTGAATGAGGCCGGAAGATGTAATCAATATTAATGTTAACATAATTTTAGTGTAAAAAATGTATTTTATGTGTAAAATGTGTATTTCAAAAATGTGTATATTCTGTGTAAAAGGTTAAAGGGCTTTGTTCACATGACATTTTGTAACAAAATCAACTTTAAAGCTACAAAGAGAGAGAGAGAGAGAGAGAGAGAGAGAGAGAGAGAGAGAGAGAGAGAGAGAGAGAGAGAGAGAGAGAAACAAGAAACAAGTCGAAATTTGTGGTAGCTATAATCAACGGTTACAAATGCTGTGAATGAAACAACTCGTATTTAACCTTGAATATTCCTTCCTAAAAGTCTAAGTACTGCAAAACAATTTAGCTGAGGTTTATTAGTACCGTGCTAAGCTGTAATAATCACAAAGACATTGAGCAACAGCAAAGTGACTGTTGCAAGACAATCTGAAAGAGAAAGGTGATAGCCCATCAGGGGCAAAATCTATTTTGAAGTTTTGGACAGACACCATGTTGTGGGGTCAAGTGGACATTGACGCGACTGGAGGAGTTCAGATAGGCCGGACTTTGATTTGGCTAATGTCGCTATATATGCGGGGGTCACTTAGGGATAGGTCAACTAAAATGCACCCTTCTCCATAAGGTAGGGAGGAAAGCAATATATATATATATATATATATATATATATATATATATATATATATATATATATATATATATATATATATATATATATATATATATATATATATATATATATATATATATATATATATATATATATATATATAGTGATTTAAAAGATAAAGCAGTGGGACTGCTTAAATGAACTCCAGCTGATGAAACAGTCAACATGCACAGGCATGAGGGCAGTGGACATTATCAGCCATCCAGAACATCATCAACAAACCTGAATGCAGGTTAGTTCAGGGTCATCTGCTCCAACATTAAAACATTAGGCAGAACGAGAACGACAGCCTCTCACTCTCCAAGTAGGCATACTTTCACTCACATTATATGGGGAAACATATCTAAATGAAGTAGATAAATGGAGATTGAGACATTCTTAACATTGTACTTAACATCTTATTTTGTGTTTCAAATAATTAAAAATGGGTTTGAAACAATATGAGGGTGAGTAAATGAAGACAGAATGTATATATATTTAGGGACTTTTATTTTGAAGGCACGAGGGAGCCTTTTGTTTTGCTCTCCAGCAGCGCCACAGGTTCCCCTTTAGCAGGTCAGGCAGGCCAGAAGACTTCCGGAACAATGTCAAGCTGAAGTTAAACTCCCTTTAGCCCATGAGCTGTTTTGTTTGCATTCTCGTTATTTTGTGTTTATCATTCAAACACCACCATAAGCTTTAGAATGGAGATCGGTGCTTTATCATGAAACTCCGTGCGCAGTATGACAGGCAAGTTATTTAACTAAAAACACATTTCAGACACCACGAACCTTACAGTATACAAACCTTAGAGATAATATGCAGTTATGGAATATGTTCTGTCTAACCCCGCTGTTTAGGTCAGTTCATATACATTTTAGGCACTTGAATAATCGTGTAAACAGATGTGTAACTTACGTGGATTCACACGACTGAGCAAAACTGCTGTGCTGTAACGTTACTGTACCGGAGGATTTCCATTTTGGGTGGGCCAAAAGTTGGAGATAGCTAACGTTACAGTTTAACAGTGGAGTGGAAGTTATTAAATAAGTTCGATTACGATGACTTTTGCAATATACAGTTTGGAAACGTTAGCGAAAGAACAACATAGAGTGATTGGTAGATTTGAACCAATGTTAATTTTGACAGGAGCTTTTTGTTTAGTTTTTGTCAGTCTTTTGACTAAAATTTCATCTGACTAGTTTTAGTTTCAATCTTAGTTAAGATGTTATTCAAGTAAATCTATATTAGATAGATATGTAATTTACATATTACATATCTATCTAATATGTAGTTACATATCTACCAGGCACGATATGTAATTTTTCGCCGCTAGAGGTCGCTTATTAAAAACAGAGGCTTAGCTTGATGACGCCACTAAGCTTTTATACCGCAGACGAGTGCTTCCGCTTCTTCTGCTCATGTGTATGTGGGGTAATGCAGCGCTGTTTTATCATATTAGATATGTTATTTTGAGTGTGTTGAAAGTTATGTTGTAATGGTATAATATTCACCCGGCGGCTGCTATGAGACACTAATTGCACACTGCAGTAAGCTAGATCGATAGGCATGGGTATGATGTCAGTGAATGTGATTGGTGATGAACGGACACGGTCGGTGTTCTGGTTAAAATTGCTTATTTCTCTGGATTTAAACATTCTCAGAAATATTTGGGATAATGCAAGTACAGAAGTCAACAAAATATAAAACATTGTTCAAGTGGATTTGGATATTTTAATCCACAAATCTTACATATTGTGGCTTTAAATCAAATGGATTTAGTTAAGTTGTAATGCATTCATTTAGAATTTCTCTACATTTCTCTAAATCCATTATATACTCCTGGAGAAAACATCTAAAACCTATTATTATGAATGCTATTAAAGTATGAACATGCAAGACAGACACAGATTTAACTGCTGTGGCATAACGTCTTAATTTATCTAAAAATTAAATAAAACCACTTCTCCTAAAGAAGAACATATGGTATTATTCTCAATGAATGATATATTTTCCATATAAAAACTTGCGTACGTCATGTTTTTTCTTCTTCTGTATATTTGTATGTCTATGTTCTACATTTATGCAATATATTTCCTGTACAATGAACCTTGAGCCTGGGAAAGGCGCTATATAAATAAAATATATTCTTTACTCTTTCAAACAGACATTTATTTGTATAAATGAAATATAATTAATCTGTATTAAAGAGCAGAGAATGCTTTTCTCTTTTACATTTGTTTGATAAATATTAAGGGCACAAGTGGCATTAAGTTATTACGCTGCTGTCACTTTAAGGGCGCATTCACACAAAATGCTTTTTGCTTGGAAAAACATGAGACACGGGCAGTGGAATGGAGAAAAACGCAAAGTCTCGAGACAAGTTTTTAAAAGTTGTACCAATTTAACTTGAGCATGAGATGCTGCAAAAGACATGAAATGTGAGCACAACAGTTATACGTATGTCTAGTGTGTGTTTACATAGAAAAGGCCCCTAATATGTGGGAGAGGACCCATCCACTTTTTTATTTTGCTTCCGACGCCCATTCATATAATTATGCATAATTTACTTTATTACTTTAGTATCTGGATAGCAAAACATGGGATTTCCAAATCCAGATAATTCTGATCCAGAGATTCCAGACTGAACTTGTTCAACAACTGGCCCCTAATGACAAATACTTAAAGGGGTATTTCACCCAAAAATGAAAATCCTGTCATCTTTTACTCTCATTACTGAATTTCTTTGTTCTGCTGAACACAAAAGAATATATTTTGAAGAATATGGTGAATAAACATTTATATATAGATTTCTATAGATCAATGGTTACTACCCATCTCTGGATATAAGAACATCATGGCTATAAAAGCGATAATGATTTTTAATAAAACAAGCAGTTCTATAAGAAAGCAATTAAAATAAAGTAACTTTGACCGCCCTCCCAAAAATTATTTTTTTTTTAAATTCCAGTTACTAGAGTTTTTCCCCCTAACAAAATTCAAATTCAAATGCTAAAAAAGATTAAATCAAATCAAAGTCTCAAGTCAAAACAGCTGCTCAAATTATCAAATTATTAAATAATAAATCAAATGCAATTTCATCTCCTCATTCTGGAAAGCATGGACTGTATCAAAAATCTAATTAAAACTCATTTGTATTTAATTTTCGTTGTCAAGCCAGTATAGCCTAAATAATTAAATCTATAATTCGATGCGCAAATAAATCAACAAGTTACTTTGTATAGTTGCAAACGCTAAACACAATCATGCTTTTTATCGCACAGATTGGACCATTGGTGTGACTGGAGAGAGGAGCTAGTTTCCTGTTCCCACCCACAAGACCCCCCCGTTTACACAGCCGCTCGCTCGCTCGTTTCTTTTTGTTTACACTCGCCGCCTGCCAGTGAGAGAACCATGAAGCTTAAAACAATGTATTTCTTATTACATTATATACATAACATAAACAACTTAATATGTGAATAGAGTTTTTAATATTTGTGTCTGGCGGCTTATGATCTATTATTTTGCTTTGTTTTTCAACAGAGGAACAAATTGCGAGTCCAGAAGAGCGTTTAAATTGAGGGATTCACCTGACCCGATGCAACCCGATCCGAGCCCTCAGGAAGGGAACGGGCTGTCATTGACCCTGCAGCCAGAACTGCTCGCAAGAATGCCGGGGGCTGGAAGTTCCAGCGGGCCGGAACCAGGCGAGGACGTTCGGGTACCTATCGGGAGCTCATCGGGGTCTACGAGTGGACGTGGTGCTACTTCGCGAAGGCTGAGAACGGCGAGCCACAGCCACTCCCATACACACGGACACACGCACAGCCACGACCACGAGCCGGACAGCGGAGAGTCAGACCTGGAATCCGGAGAATCCAGCAGCTCGTTACCAGAGCTTCGTTATCTCCTCCGCTGGCTTAAGAAAAGTCTTCCTTTCATAGTGATTCTCTCGGCGAAATTAGTCATTCAGCACGCCCTAGGTATGTTTGACTGACTGCAGTAGTTAAGTGTGAAGTTCATGACCCCTGTCACATGTCGGTGTTTTCTTTCTGTAGGTCTGGCTGTTGCAGTTGGTCTGTTTACCACTTTCATGTACGTCAACAAAAGCATTCAAACGCAAGTCTTTCTCCACGTAAGTATGATCTCATATGTGAACTCAAGTTTGCCTTGTAATGGAGTACTTAACACTTCTCAAGTATGGTTATAGTCTGTGAACTATGATAATTGCTTGCTTAAAGGGACAGTTTAGCCAAAAGTATAAACCATGTCATCATTTACTCACCCTCGTGTTGTTTCAATGTGGGTTTCTTTCTTCTGCTGAACACAGAATAATATATTTTGAAGAATACAGGCAACCAAACAGGCCAAAGGTCCCATTGACTCCCTAATGAAGGAAAAAAAATACTATTAAAGTAAATGGGTTTGGTTTCCAACATGCTTCAAAATATCATTTTATATTCAACTGAAGAAATTCACAATGATGTGTTTATGGTGAATAAAATATATTAAAACATATGATTAGAGGTGTACGTTTCATAAGGTAATACACATTTCATGTGTATTTCACATTTAGGTAATATTTATACACAAACATTTTTTTCTTTTTTTTTAAGATTGTAATTTTATTCAGCAAGGGTGCATTAAATTGATCAAAAGTGACAGTGAATACATTTATAATGTTATATTTTCATTTCATATAAATGCTGTTTTGTTAAACTTTCTATTAATGAGAGAATCCTGAAAAAAATATTAAGCTATTATTAAGCACAACTGTTTTCAACATCGATAATAACAAGAAATGTCAAATCAGCATATGATCAGCAATGATTTCTGAAGGATCATGTGACACTAATGATGCTAAAAATTCCGCTTTGCCATCACAGGAATACATTACATTTTAAAATATAAAACAGTTATTTTAAATTGTTATAATATTTCACAATATTATTGTTTTAATGCACTTTTGATTAAATAAATTCAGCATTTGTAAGCATAAAGGGCATCTCTTATTAAAAAAAAAAATCCATACTTTTGAATGGTAGTGTGTATATAAAATCTGAAGGCTCTTTTGTTTGTGTAAAGGACCGAAGGAGGAAGTTGCATTGTGCATGGCTCTTGCTGTTCCTCACGTCCTCCAGTCTCCTCGTGTTCTTCACGTTTCACACTCAGTCACTGTATCGCTGGTTAGTGCTTTACACTGTCACCAAACCTCACTTGACCCCTTAATTGTAATGTACCATGTTTAGTGCAATATATCAACTAGATCACCGGCTCACTCTTTCTTTTTTTGTCCTTCAGCCTCGTTTTTGCCAACGCTACGATAGATTTTCAAAACTTCTGGGAGGTTTTATGGAGCGTTGGTGTGACTAACTTCATCGTGAAGTTTTTCTTCATGGGGCTCAAGTGTCTTATTCTCCTCGTCCCATCTCCGCTCATGACGTACCGGCAAAGGGTGAGTAAGATTTGTAACATTATTTCATTCGCTGCACTGAATGAAGATGAACGTAAGCTTTATCGTATTCATCCTGCTCTCCATAGGGTCAGTGGTACATGTTCCTAGAGGAGATGGGTCAGCTATATCAGGTGATTGCTCCTGTCCCACTTTGGTTCCGTTATCTGGTCAGCTATGATGAGATGGACAACTCAGTGGGTCTGACTCTGGGACTCCTGCTAGCCTTGCTCTACCTCATAATGAAGGTTTGCATAATCATCACAATAAGAAATGAATACGTTATTAGAAGACATTCATCAATCTGATCTTACCTCTCACTTTTAGCTTTTGGCACTGTATGAACTGTCGGGATCATTGAAGAAAACATTACGGACCTTTTTCAGTTCTGAGGTAGAAAATATAGCTTATGCTCCTAATATTTATTGTGCAATCTGTAAGAGAAATAGTTGAATTATACAGAAATATCTCGTTTTCTATGTCATGTGCTATATTGTGTTCTTTTTACCTGTCTTTAAAGGTGAACGGAGCTCCAGCCAGTCCCTCTCAGGTTAGAGAGGCAGGCGACATTTGTCCGATCTGTCAGGCGGATTTTAAGCAGCCTCGGGTCCTCGTGTGTCAGGTGAGAATGTTATTTGACCTCTGATGTCAAGCCCTTTTAACCTCCATAGCAATGACTACAAAAGCTAACATCAGGCTCCGTCTCATTCTTAACAAGAATTAAGTAGCTTGTTAACTCTGTGTAGTTTGTGTTATTAAACAGAAGCACTGCAGTTTACAAATCATTTTTTTCTATCCGCTCTATAGAAACATAATTGTAATATTTTAAGGGTTTTGTAAAAATATCTTTTGAATGAATTGAATTGTTTTTGTCAGTCGAAACATTTGACCTAAAATGTGAGGTTTAAGTTAATATTTAAAGAATTTAACAACACAATTGCATGTTCACGAATCTCTGATATTAAGGGATAGTTCACCCAAAAATGAAAATGATCCCATATTTAGATATTTAACATGTCAAAGTCAAATATCTAGCTTCCAGTGGACCGGTGTTACACTTTCTTTGTTGAATATGGATGGCGGTCTGCCAGATATTTAACTTAATAAAGTTTCTTACACAAATGCATGGATTTAATTCAGAAGGCCTTTATTAACCACCAGAGCTGTGTGGATCACATTTATAATGGCTAGATGCACTTTTTGGGCTTCAAATTTTGAGCTGCCATTATAAAGCTTGGATTAGCCAGGATAAATATATTTTAAAAATATTTATTTTTAAAATATATAACTCCAATTGAATTTGTCAGAAAGAAGAATGCCATATACACCTAGGATGGCTCGAGTGTGTGTAAATTATAGGGTCATTTTTATTTTTTGGTAAACAATCCCTTTAATGGTCACATGAAAATTCTATACAGAGTGAAATCACTCTCTTGAATGGTATGAATAAATGTTATCTGGACATGCTACATTTGCCGTTTGTGTCACTTCACTGCCATTCACCAATCGTCTCCCGTGGCCTCATAGGATAGTAAAGTCTTATGCACACTTCAGAATCTCATGAATTCAGACGCTACTTTTGCCACACATTGTTTTAAGCCTATTATATATTAGTGAAGTGTGACATAATGCATGTACTTTTTTGTAAGCCACCTGCCAAGAATATCTATGTAATATGTTTACCACTTGATTGTCTCCAGCATATCTTCTGTGAGGAGTGCATAGCCCAGTGGCTTAACCAGGAGAGGACCTGCCCCCTCTGCCGCACTATCATCACAGACAAGGTGAATAAGTGGAAAGATGGTGCAACATCAGCTTATTTACAAATCTACTGAGCATGTTGCTCACTGAAAGATGAAGACACTGTGTTGAGACATGTTGACCAGCAATGAATCCACAGAATATGTGGACTGTTCCTCACACATCTCAGTCGAGCAAACAGCACTTGTAATAAGGCAATAGTCAACTAGAAAAATCGCCAGTTTGAGTTTTTTTTCTTCATGTATAGAAATCTTGTCCAAAGGACAAGTGCATTCACCAGCTCTTGTATTATTATTAATACTATTATTATTGTTGTATGTGGAACTCCCTTATTTTTTAATGTTTATAATATATATTCCGCTTTGTGTTCTTGCATGCCATCTCTGGTTTTACTAATTTCCTTGTGGTTGTAAGCAGAATGATACAGCGGACAAATGGATTTCTTGATTGTATTTGTGGAGAAAACACTCAGAAATAATGTATCAGAAATTCATGTTAGTCTCCCTTAATGTTTTTTTTTCTTTTTTCGGTTGAATTTTGCAGATTCTGTTTTTTTTTCTTTTTATGATTCTGTCAGAGACTAAGGCTTTTGTAACTGAACTTGTCTTAAACACATTTATGAATCCAAGTATAAGGTGTTTTAAAAAAAACAATCTTCCGTTTGAAGTATTCTGGTTCTGTAATAATCTGAATGTGAGGTAATCGCACATGAACTGCTGACTTATTAAATGATGTAGCAGTAGAATTTATAACCATGTGATTTTAGTGACTGAACAACATATTAGCTCTGTTACTTTTCGATCAGCTAAATATTACTGTACATGGTAAATGCATTTGTATTCCAGACCCTTCACAGATACATGGTATTTTTCTAATGCTGCACTTAACAGTGTAATAAACCAAAGAGCTGAAGAAAAAAAAAACATCTATTTTAGTACCATCATACAGTATGCAGTTGCATTTTTCCAGTATATTTAGATAATTGACCAAATAAATTTTTCAAACTGTTAAGACGTGTCATTGAAATACTTGCCAAATAAATGCAGGGTTACTTGTTAAATACTCTAATTCAGCTTTATTGATTAAAATATATATTAACAATCACAAAACACCAGATTGTTCATTTAGTACTTTAAATCCATGATTCATTTTTAAACCAAAACGTGCCACTGTCTAATACACTTTAAAATGCTAAATGTATCCGTATCTGCATCTCAGGGGTTTTCTATTGATTTTATTGTATAATCCAGGAAATTTCAGAATTGGTTCCAACACTGGTTCCTAATGGAGTACACAGATTTGAGAGTCAAACTCTTTCTGAAGCTCAATTAAACATTACACTACATATTTCTAAGGAGCATATAGTACTGAGGATGAGAGGAGAGGGGGTTTTGGAACCTAAAACAGGCCATTAACACTTAGCACCAAGTTATGTCTTAATAATCCAACATGACTGCAAGAATCAGTGGGAGACAGTTTGAAAGGTTTTAAACCCAGACCATGAGTCTTGTGATAGGGACTGGGCTTATGGTCAATATCCAACTCATCCAGACTGCCAAAAGTGATACATGAAGCCATTTACCCCTCTCTCAGCTAGCATTGCATAGTTTGAATAAACGGTCGATATTTGTGTATGCAAAGGCAAAATGCACTGCTTCCAAAGTACCAGTTAAGAGGCAACTGTAATTAAGCTGCTGGTCACGCACAGATTTCAAATGCAAAGGCTTTCACGTATGAAGCCATTTTGGGCTGTTAACTGCCACGGCACAGCAGGCTGTTGTTTATCAGTAGGCACTGGATTAATCTTAAGATATTCACACTCATGCTTCCTGTGCATAGTGTGAACAGCCAGTTATTGGCTTGATGAAATCTGCTCCAGTCCAGACAGTTCAATCAGAGCAATGGCCTCCTAATGTCCAACCACAATTACAATATATACAGTGGAAATTAGGGTTTGAGAATGTGAGGTTAACATCACATTCAATCAGTGAGTTACAATGTCACAACAGAACAATGTTTTCAAACAGAAAACAAGCCTATTTTACATTCCCATGTGGAAAAAACATGTCATTCAGAAATTGTTTAAATGTGGTTACACAGACATAATCTCAGCCTCACACGCAGACGTTCATTGATAACAACAATTTAAAAAGTATTTAAAACAAGATACATTAAAATCACCTATGACTGTCTAAATAACCCCTTCTTACATTCAGCACAATTTTAACAAGAAGCACACTCTGTGTCGACCAGTCTCATCATGACACTTATTGTATCTATAAGAACTATAATACAAGGAAAGAGCACCAACAGTCATGAAGAACAATGTCTATATACGGCAATGAAATAAATACTGATTTTTTTTTAAGGATTTACTATTTTATTACACCATTCATCATTCTGGGTTCATCTACAATAGATATTTTCCTTTCACCGCAACCACATATATCCAAGCTTATTTAATCAAAAGTCAAAAGAACAATAAATAATCCAGTGGTTTTCCCTTTATCTGCTGTATGTATATACTGCACATCTTGAAATATATTTCAAAATTTTCTTTTATCCTTAAGAATAATGCAATTATTTTGACTCAATGATCACCAAAGAAAGAAGTACTAAAAAAAAAATTAAAGGGGGCTGGCCTGTCTTTGTCTTTATGTAACTAATCCGGCGAAATCTTGAACAGCATTCTTGATTCTTAAGAATAGATCATCATTTGCATAGTTAAAAAAAAACTATATGGCACTTGGGAAATAAATTTGTTAACTCAAATGGAAACACATTTAGAAAGAAAGAAAAAAAAATAGTTACGGAAACTATTTCAGAATTGTTCAATGCTAGATTGAAAAATCATGTTCCACCAATATATTAAAACAAAGAAAAGAAAAGATGACATTAGTGGCATTAGTGTTTGTAGATGTGGCTTAGTAAGAAAACGTGTACCCTAGATTAAGAGGATTTATCTAGCGTTATCTGGTAATTAATTATTTTAATACTCTTTAGGTCAGAGTAATGCATACGGTCCAAAAGAAAAACTGTGATTTGATGCCTAGAACACAGGTAGATTCATACTTAATTATATGAATTTTAAATAGACCAAACAAGGGAAGTGTGTCCTGAAATCATTAACATCAACACTTCTGGATGAACTTGAGCAAAGAGCAAAAGAGCATAGCAAAAAAAAAAAAACCATAACAAAAAAACCCTCAGCTTATATTTATCTTCATAGTTTATCATTGGTTGATAACACAACTGTCTTTCCAGAAGTGTCCTACATCTGTGATTCTAGGGGTCCTAATAACCACTGATGCATTAAAGGGATAGTTCAGCCAAAAATGAACATTTTGTCATTTACTCACCCTCAAGTTTTTCCTACAATGGAAGTCAATGGGTGCCATGAACCATCTGGTTACTGACATTCTTCAAAATATCTTCTTTTGTGTTTAACAGAAACTCATACAGGTTTATAACAACTTGAGGGTGAGTAAGTAATGACAAAATTTTCATTTTTGGTACCTTTAAAAATCAAATACACTGTAAAATAAACAGATTCCACTGGAATGTAGAACTGGAGCTTCATCTCTGAAAATTGTGTTATTATTTCCTCACACTCTGATTGGTCCAAATCTGTATGACTTTCTGTTCTTCTGTGAAACACAAATCAATGGGGTCTAAAACAATTTTGTGTTTCACAGAAGAAAGTCATTCAGTCAAACAGGTTTGGAATGACAAAGGTGAGCAAATTTTTGGGACGAACTACCTCTTTTAACACAGTTACTATCACGAGGGGTCCAACCTCAGTCTCTTAGAACAAACTTTAAATATAGAACATATGCATTCTTCTTTACTTTTTTTCAATGAGCATGGCATATAACAGATAAAACTGTGAAACTCATGCTCCGAGTCGCCTAAAGTGCAAGGTGGTCTCTTCCTCTTTTATAGCAAGTAGCAGACCAACTCACTATGGTGCAAGTAGAGAGAGGTCACAGGCTTTGTTCTGAACAAGCTCTGCATGCTTGTATGCTTAGGCGGCAAGTGTTTAAGTGACAAATACTGGGTGCAGAAAGGCCTTTGGGTAACTTAATAAATTCCTAAAGTGCAAAAACTCAAGACGTTCATCAAAGCTTCATCCTCAAATGCTGGGGTCTCCTGCCGCCCACTGGGTGAGCCTGTTTCATGCCGGACCCCACAGTAGTTCCCTGTGGTTTTTTGATGGGAAGAGGGGCCGACACCTCCATGCTGCTGTTCAAGTCCATCGGCTCCACTTTAGACACCTTCGTGGGCGGCAGGAGAGAGGAGCTGGTTGTGGTCACTTCCGGGAAGGGTGGACCTCGAGACCAGCTCTCTAACCCTTCACCCTTCATAGGGCTGGAAAAAGCAAGTATGGCATCACGGGTTACAGATATCTATTTGTGCAAAGTTTCAAACATATAACCAGTATACACATGACCAGATAAGCTTGTTAAAGCATGCACAACCTTGGAACATATTACACTTAAAGCTCAGATAAATTAAATTGATGTCCTTCCTTACAAGATCAATACACGAATCAATACGTTTTGATATATATTCTTCCTATTTTTCAACTTTTTTACACGAATCAATAGAAGTTTTGATATATATTCTTCCTATTTTTCCACTTTTTTACTAACCACTAAGACAGATTCACTCAGTTAATGCAGTCAAGTATGTCATACTGATCTGTGAGTTTAGTTTGAATGAAATCAAAAGTGAATCAAAAGTGTCAGTACCACATGATGAACTACACTAGTGGCACTGTGAGTTTTAGATCAACTAAAAAGGAACCGAATTCAATTGAGTCATGTTTGAATCAGACCACAACGGTCATAGTGTGAACCCTCCAAAAAATGAATCAATAGGATTTTTTTGCAGAAACATGCCATTTTTATATCAAATTCATTTGAGATGCAAAACTGGGTCACATCAGATTCAGCAGTGTGGGAAAGATCAATTAAAAATCGATCAAATGAAGAACTCAATTAACTGGAAAAATCTTATTTTTTTTTTTTTTACACACAGCCCTACAAGATCATGAAAACAGATACTTAATACACTGTTCAAACCTCAGTGGAATGAGAATAACACATTACCTCACTGGTGTTCTTGGGCTTCCCAGAAGCTTGCGAGGTGAACGGGATTTTGGCTCATAAGTGAACTTTTCCTTGATGTTTTCGAGCACAGATGGAGCTACGTACGTAAAGCCCTGAGGAGAGACGACATCCGAGAAAAGATTAAATAAAAAAAAGAGAGAGAGTTTGTGTAGACAAAAAAAATAGATGAGTGTAGAGGATGTGCAATTATGAAGCAAAACTAAAAAAACATGTCACGCTAACAGCTGGAAAAAAACAGTTAAACAGTAATAATACAGACCAGATGAGAGACATTTTTCCTTTCTCGTAAGTTTGTCTACAAAAACAACCAATTTACCACACACACAATGCTGACACACACTCACAATGTAGGTCGGGAGTCAGAAATTAATCTCGTATGCATTCTCGAGTGCTCAACATGTTTAAGATCAAATGGAGTATAAACAGATTTTAAGGCTTCCGTTTGTTCCTCGTTATGTTTGGGCGATGGTGTCAAGGCCTTGGTGCTGAGTAACACTATTCTATTTGTCTGAAGTCCGTCTCATATTTATGTTCATTCATTCATAAAAAAATGTAAGTTTATTAACTATGCAGCTCAACAACTGATCAATAGCTTTGCTATTAAATTTATATTTTTATGTCAGTGAATTTATCTAAACTACCGTTCAAAAGGGTCAGTAAGATTTCTCTTATTTCAAAGACATCCTCATCAGTAAACAGTAATTTACAGTAAGTGACAGTATAGACTTTTACACTGTTACAAAAGGTTTCTATTTCAAATAAATAATAAATACGTAATACTTAAATAAATACTTTCTATTCATCAAAGAAGGGTTTCCACAAACTGTTTTCAACTGATAATAACAAGAAAGGTTTTTTTTTAACACTAAATCGCCATAGTGGATGTTCACTAAATCAGGATCATGTGACACTGAAGACTAGAGTAATGATGCTGAAATTTCAGCTTTACCATCAGAGAAAATAAAATTACATTTTAAAATATATTTAATTAGAAAAGCCATTTTAAATGAACAATTATTCACAATATTACTGTTTTTACCATATTTTGATCAAATAAACACATCCTCTGTAAAGAGACTTCTTTCAAAAACATTTAAAAAAAATTATACTGACCCTAAACTTTAGGAATGTAGTGTATCCAAAACAGTAGCCCATAATTTATATTTCAAATTATTTTCCATTCATGTCATTGGCTAATAAATATGTTCACTATTGGTGCACTTTGGAAAAGGCATTTGCTACATGCATGGACATAAATTTAACAGAGGGGTGCAAAGAATATTTATTTATATATACTATAAACTTTAGCCCAAAAAGAAACAAACTGACCAGGAAGACTTGGTTGGCGCTTTCACTGAGCGTCGAGTCATCGGGACTGTCCACAGGGGTCTGACTAGTAAACTTTGAGTCAAACTGGCTAACATCATCAGCCGATTGCTGCGGAAAGAGAGATTTATGAGGAGTTATCATATGCTACATCATGAGATCTATAATAAGGATAATAATAACTAGAAATACGCAACAAGAGACAACATTTGATTGTACAGAGAGTAAACACTCGTACCAAAAAAGGTTTGAAGGGAGGTTCAACTTTAAAAGTCAGGAGATCATCCCAGTTTGTGTGTCTGAAGAAGGAGTGAGTCTAAAAAATACAAATCTCTTGGTATAATTAACAGAGTTCCCCTATACATGTATATGATATTTCCTGCTTTTATGATAATGGGTTAACCACATCAAAAAGGGCAGATACCTGGATGTCTAAAGCATCTCGAGGACCTGCTCCTATCCTCACCGATGCGTTTCTCTTCAGCAGCTGGGTGCGAAACACACACACACACAACCCCTATAAGCAATCAGCCCGAATTCCACACAGCTGTCAAACCTGACTGACCTAAGACTTCTACCTTTTTCAGAAGGTCGCGTGCTTCCTGGGTGAGGTAAGGTGGAAGGTTCAGTTTGCACTTCAGGATTTTGTCAATGGTCTTTTTCCGATTCTCTGCGGTGAATGGTGGCTGTAAGTGAAAGATTTAAGAGGTTAGAGGGTAAATTTATTCTCTAAAGAAATTCATAAGACATTTGATACCTTTTCACAATAATTAATAATTTTTTATATGTCTGAATGGAAGGAAATTATATTCAATATCCAGTAGAGAGTCTTCCCAGAAAAGGAGGAGCAACTCCATGTTAATGCCAAGAATTTAGACATGTCAAACAAGCACATACAAGTTCAGGTGTCCATATACTTTTTGATCATGTGGTGTAGGTTTTATCTACATTTGTTTACATGAATTGTTTGAATAAGATTCCATCTGTGTTATTTTTGGGTTCACACAGTGAAACGGTATCTATGTTAAAGAGGTCACAAAATAGGTTAACAGAATTATTGGTAAAAAAGCTCCATCAATAGAATACCTCAACAGAGATTAGACTTATCCGGTCTTATCCAGGTCTAGCAATAAGGTGTAAGGTCTGTCTTCAGTGTTATTAACTAGAGTTGATGAATGGCAGGAGGTTTATGAGTTTAAAGTCTCTCTGTCAATCAAAGCCAAATGAAAGTCAAAAACATTCTGTTGAAGCATTTTAAAAAGTCTAAAGGTAAACTTGTGCCTTTCTGTTTGGACAATGACCTAAAAAAAGTTAACATTTTGTTATGTTGCTGCCTTGTTACACTAGTTTTTATTAAAATAAATAAATAAATAAAAACCCACAAACTACACTCCATACAATGCAAATAAATAAATAAATATATTTGTCAACTTTGCCAATTTATTAAAAAGGAAACCCTGAAATAATTATATTGCATAAGTAAGTAACTAGTTGAAGCACCTTTACAGCCTGAAGTATTTTGGAGTATGACACGACAAGCTTTGCACATCTGCATTTGGTGATTTTCCGCCATTCTTCTTCTCAGCTCCTCTCAAACTCTGTAATGTTGGATGGGGACAGTCATTTTCTGGTTTCTGCAGAGATGTTCAATTAGGTTAAAGCCCAGTCTCTGGCTGGACATTCACAGAGTTGTCTATTAACCACGCTTGCATTGCCTTTTGCCCTGTCTGAGGTTCTGAATGCTCTGGACAAGGTTTTATTAAGGCTAACTCTATATGTTGCTGTGTTGAGCTTTCCTTCTACCCTGACGAGTCCTTCAGTTCCTGACTCTGAATAACACCTCCACAGCATGATGCTGCTCCACCACACTTTACTGTTGGGATGGTATTATGCAGGTGATGAGCAGTGCCATGTTTCCTCCATGCATGATGCTTGGAACTGAGGTTCATCAGGCCAGAAAATGTTGTTCCTCACAGTCTGAGAGATTGCCTTTAGGTGTTTTTTTGTTGTTGTGCAAATTCCAACTGGGTTTTCACGTGTCTTCACTGAGGAGAGGCTTGAGGCTGGCCACTCTGCTGTAAAGCCTAGATTTAGTGTTGCAGGGATGTTTCTAAGTTTCTCTCATCGCCATATATGATCATGGAGCTCAACCGGATTGACCATCCGTTTCTTGGTCAAAAGACTCACCACTCTAACAAGGCCCTTCTCCATTGCTAAGTTTGGCAAAGAGGCCAGCTCTAGGAAGAGTCCTGGTTGTTCCAAACTTCTTCCATTAAGGATTATGGAAGCTACATGTTTCTGTGAACCTTCAATACAGCAAAGACTACAAAAAGCTTTCTCGAGATCCATGTCTTGACACAACCTTGTCTCTGAGCTCTACAGGCAGTTCTTTTGACCTCATGGCTTGCTTTTTGCTCTGATATGCATTTTCAGCTGTCAAATGAATTTGCCACAGGCTATATCCACTCAAAGTCTCACAGAAAAGGCTACAAATATGCATGCAATATAATTATTTCATGATGGTGTATGGGGTGTAGATTGAGGTGAAAAAAGTTATGTGAAGTATTAGGCAGCAACATAAAATGTAAAAAAAATTAAGGGGTATGACTATAATGTAAACTATATAAGGAGCCTTTGAACATTACTATAATAATAAAGGATACAATTAACTACAGAGCTCAAACAATACAATTAATTAGCTTTTTATTTTTAGATATAATAAAATAACTTCAATTTGTGGTTGAAATATAATCATTTACACAGTGGCTGTCATAATTTGTTTCCATGATGGATTTATTCAAACAAATTAAATTATTAGGGCATCCCTATAAGGTTAAATAAAATATAATGAATATAAAAGCTAATATAGCGCATATATTTTGCCAGAGTTAATTTCTCTGGCGAACTAATAAGCTGTGGACTAATAAGCTGTGACTTGCCTGAGGTAAATGTAATCCTACATGACATTGTTTACAAGCGGTTTTATTGATTTTATTCCACAGTTGAAAAACACTGATTGAGCAATTACACAAGATATGATACGTTTCAGGAAGTTATACTGTATCTTTCAACATACCTTCAGATGTTTATTCATGTTTATTCTACAGCTATTTTACTGCTACAGCTTATTGA
This sequence comes from Pseudorasbora parva, assembly GCF_024679245.1. Lineage (NCBI taxonomy): Eukaryota > Metazoa > Chordata > Actinopteri > Cypriniformes > Gobionidae > Pseudorasbora > Pseudorasbora parva. The sequence continues at coordinate 5,674,130 of NC_090194.1, read as the reverse complement.
CCTAACTTGATCCCATCTTCATGTGAAACTTTAATAAGCAGCAACATGGCAGAGAGGAGATGTGTGAAGGGGCAACTCACAGCTCCTGTTAGCATGTCATACATCAGGGCTCCCAGACTCCACCAGTCCACAGCTCGGTTATGACCACTTCTCATGAGGATTTCTGGTGCCCTGAAAGAGGGAAAGAACAAGAGAAACAAAGAAAGAATGAATGAGTGAAGAGTGAAAGGGCAAGAACACCAACCCTTTTTTTTTGTGCTGTTGTTTTTTTGTTTTTTTTTTACCTAACTGACCCCAGAGGCCAAATAAACCTTCAGTAGACAGGCTCTGGCCTCTATGAACTGGATAAACTTTTAACTCTTTACCTGCCAGCTTCTGTTCTGAACATGCAATATATTAAAAGAAAGAACAGAAAAAAAGTTGCATGCATTCTTTTAATAAACACTTAAATGTACATTTTGAGCAAACAACATTTTGAGCAAAAAGCTAAGAAGAAGGGGGAAAAAAAGTTCTGTCAAAGACTACATCTGGATCGGATTCAGAACTGATTAAAACATAGATAAATTGAGTCCATCAACAGGCCACAAGAAAACATTGAGTTTTCAAAGATTTCTAGCCTAGACACCATTTTTTAAACTAAAGGCTGAAAAACACTACACGCATATAAAATCTGAAATGATTTTAAAACATTAGGCATCATACACTTGCTGACTTTGTTAAAAGGTTATAGTGATAAACTATGCATCATACATTAACTGGCTGATGATTGCATAGTAAAGACTTTCAAATGGCCGGTTTCTTCATTGGGGCAATGGGGCAATTCACCACCAAAGTGCGAAAGGGACAGATTTTTCAAATCACATTCAACACAGTTACGCTAGATGTCACTATTCTAGACGGTTCTACCTCTGGATATATAGTCCAATCAGTGTCAAGTTACGTTCTGTGGAGTACTACCCCTTATTGGGCGATTTCACTCTGGCTGACAATCACCCAGACAGTTCTGAAAGACCTCCACTTCTTTCGTACAAATGTACTTTCACCATTATGCGTAACCTTAACTTGCACAGCGATTGGTAGGAACAAACATAACTATTCATTTAAGTTGAAGTGACATACAGTAATTTCCCCATTGCATAACGTATGTCACAGACATATTCTCCAGCTGTAAATGTTACAAAGTCAAGCAAATATTTCCATTTTGCTGTCAGGAGTAGACAAATCTAGCCTAGAAATCTAGACGCACCCTAGCGGCAGCAAATTTAATTTGCCCGCAAGTGTGGTCTAGCAACTCTCAATTCCTATCTGAGCTGTATTCCTCAGAATCTGGACGGCCCAATCACATCGTGTAGGTAGGCTATAGAGTCGGCGGGCGGGGCCATAATGACGACGGCCGAGTTGCGTTTGCGTGCTTCTAGTAACACAGTCTTCTAGTAAACACAGAAACTGGCGAACGGCGGCGGTCTTTCGAATCAGCTCTGCCCGCGCCTCCGGAAGACTTGGAGTTAAGCTTTCCTCTGAGAAAAGAACAGAGCGGCACTGAAGTGATTCTTAAAAAGGGAAGATGTGTTCGGAGTTTAGCCGACCGGATACGGCGAATGTTTAATCAGTCAGCGAGCTCCCCTTCACCGTCGTTGCTCGTTGCTCCGGTTGGTGTACCGCTATCCTATCGTGTGCAGAGGGAGTTTGAAAGACAACCGTTTATCCCGCCCCTCGGATTGAGCCCTGTCTATGGTGAGTTTCCAGACCAAACATCTTGATGTGGGTCTGGCTTGTCAGGCTAAGACAAATCCTCTCAAGCACAAACTTCCGTGAACGAGCGCCACATCAAGCATGAATTCTGAATAAATCATACATTTTGCTAAAATATTTGTTGTTGTTAGTGATGAATGTGCCATATGTATAAATTCAAACCTTTAAATAGGTGTATTTTTATGATAGCAGTAAAGTGATCAAAAGCCTTATAATTAGTCTGCGCTTTTGTTTTTATTTATTTTCATTACTAGTTTATTGAATTTAACTTCTGCTTTAAAAAGCATGATTTTGTTTTTTAGATTGTAATGTTACAATGTTATGTGATTTGACACTTTTTTGCATTTAATAGGCAATCAAATACTACACAGTTACATTCAGGGTTTGTTTTCAGTCTTTGAAAACATTGTTTGCTGAGATATATCGCCATTCAGCCCAAAAATACATAGAATATTTTTTGGCCTTATATCGCTCCACACTACCCTATGGCTACCCATATTTTTACCTAAGCAGTAATGATACATTATTGTTAAGAAGTTACAGTAGCATAAAAAAATTATGTTTAAAGTGGGTGAAAATGTGAGTTTGTACATACATGTACTCTATGGTTCCACAGAAGGTGTGTGTGACGGTACCGTCGTGGATCGACTCCTTGCACAGTCCGAAGTCCGTCAACTTCACATGACCTGAGATGAGAATGAAAAGTGCACATCCATAGAAGTACAGTCTATATTGAGCAGGATGTGATGCAAGCCTGAGGACTGTCTGGGATAAAAGGACAGAGGTGAGTGTGTTTTATTTACCATTGTAATTGAGCATGATGTTCTCTGGCTTCAGGTCTCTGTAGATGATGCCTTTCTGATGAAGGTGACCCAATGCCATGGAAATCTCTGCCAGATAAAAGCTAAAAGGAGTTTGTGTGAATAAATAAATGAAATGATGAATACAATACAACATAAATAATAATGAATTAATATAATGCTTTTCACAAATGTTTGTTACACAATTAGTTCACCCCACAATATTTTAGTATCATTTTCTCACATTCATGCAATTTTTGAACCATAAATATACATTTAGGGTTTAATCAAATAAAAAAAGTCCTAAAAATTAAGGGGTTCCAAATATTTACAATAATATATAATGCCAGTACAAGAGTCACGTAGACCACATTTGAGGTACTCTTACAGTGAAAATACCTATGTAGACTCTTGTGTGTGCGTGTAAAAACATCTTCAAAATGATCATGGTCACTCATTCAAATAAATTGACAAGCAACTTCCATGTATTTGGTTTGACAAACCATTAAATAGACATTTGGGCCAGCTGTACAAACTATATTTGTTAAGCCAATGATTTTTGAAACCTCCCACAGGAGATCAATGTTTATACACAACAGAAGTGTTGCATCTAGATAGCAGACAGGTCATCTTGACCCTTGATTTATCTATATACTGATAAGAGTAATAAAGCCTCACTCACCAGGCTGTGTCCTCCAAGAAGATCCCCTCCCTCTCCAGCTGCATGAACAGCTCTCCACCTGTTAGAGAAACATGACCTTGATTCCAGATACATTCTCTAAAAACATGCTATTTTTCTACTCAAGACTATTTACATTTGAATATGAATGCATTTTGTCAGGATTTGCTGACTTTTGAGCACAAAAAAAGCACTAGTAGCTGTGTTGAACTCACCACTAAGGTACTCCAGGATGAGGTAAAGTTTGCCCCCCGTCTGAAAGGCATATATGAGGTCCACAATGAAGGGATGTTTAACTTCCTCTAGGATGCTCCTTTCTGCTTTAGTATGAGCAGTGTCCTTTGCATTGCGTACAATCATGGCCTGTTAAAACAGACAAAGGAAACAGAATCCATTTAGGAAAGTTGTGTTTTTAAGAAACTGTCAAAACTCACAGCACTTGGGACTGCCTGTGCATGAACATCCTGGCGCTGGAGGCTTGTAACTCCTTTAATCACAGCTGTGAATTCATCAGGCTGGTGTCATTAATGTTTTTATTGCGGTTGCAATAAACAGATGTGTGCAAATCTAATTTGGGAATAGAATCCAAAACATTCCAATCATGTAAGCCACAGAGAACAATGCAGCAGTCTCAGAACGATTAAACTGTACCTATGGCCTTGGTACACAGTTTACCCTCCTTCCATCCCAGAATGGCTTAAAGCAGTGTTTCTCAAACGATGGGTCGCAGACAGCAACAAAATGTAATTGTAAACGTGGTGAAAACCTTTTAAAGGGGTACTTCAGCGCTGGAAAGATGTATCTGTATTTATTAATGTAGTAGAAATGTGAAATTATTTTTGAATTTGGTGCCTTCTAGACTGAGAAAAGACAGAAAATGTATTTGTCTCATGGGGATGAAAGACTACAATTCCCAGAATGCTTCGCTGCCCTGTGAGGCCTTTCCCAAAGCCACCACTACTGGATTACAGTGACTGAGTTTGAGTTAGAGAACAGACGTTACAATTAAATTCTGAACGTGTCTGTTCAATATAACGATCGAGTTGCCGCGTGAGTCTCACAGCACTAACTCAGATTAGGAGTCAGATTACATTTAATGTCATAAATGAGCTAATTAGCTCTCATGATGAGAGCTGTGGAAATTTGCGACCACACTCACGGCATACATTTACAACGCGTGTTCAGTCTGGCGCGGTTTCAGTTCATGCCTTTAGAAGCTTAACTTTCATAGAAATTAATTTGAGTTAAAACACGAACATTGCTTAGCATCCGTTTAAATTAATGCCTGCAGCTGCGAGCTGTGCTGTGAGTGTGATCTCCATCCCCCATGTGCGGGTTGAAAACATGTGGAAATTGCTCCCTCTGCTGGCTGTAGTCTTTAGCCTCTGGCCAAACATTCCAAAGATGTTCATGGGAGGAATTTTTCCAGAAATAAAATGCATAAATCTCTCGTCTAAGAGGGATATGAGAGATGGGAAAGCACAATCATTTGATTATACTCCAGGGTTTCTACTGATACAAAGCCATATGCTAATCACTGAAGTAACCCTTTAATGTTCTTTAATGGGGTGCACATATAATGTTAGTATGATTTTGACATCAAAAATTGTCAATTTAGAAATTAAAGGCATTTTTCCTACCCTTATTTTAGCCTCTGGTTTGAACGCTCTGTTTGAAGGGGTGTGTCTGCTGTGAGACTTCAGTGTAAACGCCCACTGCTGTGACTGGCTAACATCTTTGTATATGAAATAACTAGTATTACATGTTTTTACTATTACAGCTCTCAAGTTTAACTAATTGTGATACGTTTTTATTATAGCGTTATATTTAGATCTATAGCATTATATTCAGATTGTGACATGAAAGGTTGCAGTAATGAGCATTGTAGCCGATCACAGACATGTTGAGCTCATGAATTCAGTGATCTCGTCATTACATCTCGATTTCTGCACATTAATGAATGCTTTCATCATAACCAACAGTGCAAACGCAATATAATGAGAGTTTTGGTGAGAGTCCAGAACTCAGTCACTGATAAACTCATACTGTTTGATTGAAAGCTCCAGCGATTGCAAAGATCACACTCTATATGCAATTTAATCACAGTTTAAATAATAGATTATATCTATAGATGTACCACAACGAGTCATTCGCTGGGCTTGTTTTTAATAAAAGCTGTGTTTGGACTAACAAAGAAGGTCTCAGTTCTGAAACTTACAAGATATTCTAATAGTATGATGACCTCTTATATGTCAAAAGCTCAAGGCACATTTGATTTTGCAGTTCATGACCCCTTTAAAAGATGTGCATGAAAGCTGTCGACTCCTGTTAGAAGCAGTTTAAGTAAAGGGTGCCTGAGAAAAACGTGCTGTCGCGATTCAGTATCTGCTGTCAGATGAGATGTTGTCAGGCTATATGTCAGTGTCATTATTCCAATGTTATTTTTGGTTAATATAGGTACGATATTGCAGGCATGATGTACATTTTATACATCAGGATCAGAGTCCATATGTTTTATGTCAGTTCATGTTATTATTGTGTATTATTATTTTTGTAATATTTTTGATGACTGTGGTGGCTGTTCATAGCTCATAACTCACTAACTTTACTGTATTAACAAAAACTAGTTTTGAACCGATATTTAACAGCCTTACCTTATAATACCGTTTTTATTTGTGTTACGTAAAGTGGCACGGTGTGTGTCAACCTTTTTCGAGAAATAAATACTTCATAGGTTCAAATTCCTAAAAATGTGGCTCAGCCTAATGACCATGGGAAAATGTGGGTCCCACGGCCAAACCAGTTTGAGAACCACTAGTATAAAGGATATTTGATCTAAAACTGCTTCAGTGCACAAAGAAGAGTCCACTAGGTGTATAATTACAGAACCAATCTGGTCAGCTATTGTGAAAAGAAAAACCCACTAAAACTATACAAGTAATCAATCATTACTGAAACGCTTCATAGGTTATGAAGATTATACACAGACCTAAAGCAAACTACACCAATACAACCAGTTAACCAGCAGTACCAGGCATGACAGAACACCAGTGTTGGGTGTAACTCACTACGAAGCAATTAATTACTATAACTTAATTATTGTTTTCTTGAAAAAGTTAAGTAAGGGATTACTCTTAATTGGGTTGGGCGATGTCTACCAAATTGGCTTAAGACGATGTCTACAGTGTTGAGTTTGAGCATTAAGCTCCTTTAATGTGGTGTGCACCTGGAGAAAGAGAACATGCACAGAGCTGAAAGGGCTCGAATGAAGCGTGTTTGACTTTAGATAAAACTACTAGAGCATATAGTGCTGAAATATAATAACCACAAACTATCCAGACTATTCTATCCACAATTTAAATATGTTGGTCAATTTTATATTATTTATTTGATAAGAACAGTTTCATATTATCTTTATCTATCTATCCTTGTATTTTTCAACTATTCGAGGTTGATATGGGATTTAAGCCATGTCTAACACCTGGTATTAAGACGGGTTGTAGTTGATCTGATCGAAAGCGGACGATGCTAAATACAGGTGTAAACATTTTGAGCTTATCTACTTTCGGCCACTTCCAGAGGTAGTGAAAAATGGGTTCGATCAAATTGCTTTCGTAGTGAAGACGCTCATGAGGACGAAAGTGTTCGAACAGCCACAAAAGTCTGCTTACTCTCCACCTACTGACCCAATGCATAAACATTTTAGGAAGTGCGCTAGCCAGACAGATTTAAACTTTGCCTGTGGGGTCTTGTGGCTATCAGAAACAAAGGTTACTTTTCTCCACACGTTTTTACGCTGTCTCTGGTCAAGTTCAAAAGTCAGTCTTTTCGTCCATTAGATTGAAATACCCTCCCTCAAAGAAATTAGGTAACTAATTAGAATCTTAATTAGGTAATTTCTCTAAACAAAGAAATGAAATAACAGAAGTGGTTGAAAGTGGACAAAAGAGATGGATTAAAACACCATGTGTAAGTTTCCCTCGTCTACTTGTGATCCGATCAACCAAAACGCATCTTAATACCAGGTTTAAACAGGACCTAAGAAAGTAATTAGTAATAAGTAAGCAATACTTTGATACTTTTTAGAGAGAGTGATTAGAACAGAATCTAAATACACTGTTGAAGATGTGATTCATTTCTTTTTTTTCTTAACTTTAACTTACCCAACAATGCAGAACACCCATACTGATATTAAGGGAAAGATGAATTACTGGGATTTTGGGGAAATATGTGGGGTCATACCTTTTTTAAGACTTTCATGGCAAATATCTTCCCAGAAGTCGCCCCAGATACCTTGCGAACTTGAAAAACCTGTGTTGAATCAGAAGAAGACTGTTAACAGACAAAAGTCTGATCAAAAAAATTGCTTGGCTACAACTACAATACAAATCTGCAAACAAAAACAGCATTAAGGACCTAAGGGCAAACAAATTATGAAGATCATCAGTCAAAGTTTGGGGTCAGTAAGATGTTTTTTATAGAAATGTATACTTTTTTTCAGCAAAGGTGCATTAAATTGATTGAAAGAGACAGTAAAGACAATTAAACATAGATGTTTTCAACATTAAGAACAAAAAAATGTTTAAATGACCAACCCAACACTTGATCCATGTTTTGAGCGAATCAATCAGGTGAACCAATGATTCAATGGCCCATTCACCATTTGAATGAATCGTAGGGCTGTAACGATACACCAAACTCACGATTCGGTTCGTATCACGATTTTTGACCCACGGTACGATACAAACCTCGATATGGGGGGGACAAAACAGTTTTATTCTGTACAGTATTCTGTAGCCTATTTTGCCGTCAATACCATATATCTGTATGGTCAATAGGCTACTGCCGACGTTTTCTTTGCTGTACCAATAGGCAATATATATTTAACATGAAGTATAGGGCCTCCTGTACATCAATACCAACAGAAGCGCCGCGTCAGACACGCTTCTGGTGTGCAAAGAAAGAGAAAACGCCACGCAGCCGCCCCGCGGATGACACACAACAGAAACGCCACGCTCACACCACGTTGCCAGCCGGTTGGGGAAGCTTCTTGAAACACTTACGGCAAATTGTGTGGGTCTTGTCAACTACACGATTGCCATCCTTGTTCTCCACCGGGTAGCTGAAATGTTGCCATACTGCTGACTTAAAAGTTGGACCTGGACAGGAAGGATAATTCTGGGAGTTGGAAGGGGTGTGTCGCGATTCTGCCTCCTCACATCGCGATACAGGTTCGTGGACCTGCGTATTGCGATTTCGATTTCATATCCCATATCGTTACAGCCCTAATGAATCGACTGAACGAATGAATGAATGACTCAATGGCCCCGTCCCAAATGGCACACTTCATGTGCACTTTCAGTCTTGTGGACTTACAATGGCCGCTGCGTGTCCGTTAAGTCCACGAGACTGCAGGGTGTCCCATTCGTCATTTTAGGTCTCAGAAGAGTGCTCGTGGCCGTTATGCGTCCTCAATGCGCACTTCTGCCGAGTCTGCACTGGTGTGGGTTACGCAGCGGTCTTCTTCCCGGCAGTCAAAGGCTGTGGCGCACATACCCTACGACGTACCCTGACGCAAACCTCTCCAAAATTGTAACAACGCGTCAATTCTACGCAGACCGCAAGAGCTGTGATTGGTCTGCCAGAACCCCTCCCTCAGGTCTATAAATAAATAAATAAATCCACGATAGGAGTGAGTGTGTCCAGAAATATAGTTTTATCCTATATTTGCTATATAACACAATATCTTGTAGTGCAGAGATGGTTTATGTTAGTGAATAAATACATAGATACGCTGTGTATAATTTTTTATTGTTTTATTGTATGTAGTTTTATATAGTTTTATTTTTTTAAACCAAAGATGTTAAATACAAAGATTTTATATCGATAACATGGACACATCACAATGGGTGCATTTCGTTTGGTGATTTCAATGGAATGAATAGTCTCCGCAACAGCAATCGATTGAAGCGCTAGTCAGTGCACGAACCACCGATCTGAAAACAGCGGCCACGAGCACTGTGGACACTGCCCACTGGCATGTGTAATTGCACATTGATGCGGTCAACAACACAGAAGTATAAATGAAAACCAACGCTTAACTTGCGGCATAGAGAAGTGGTTCCCAAACCTGTCCCGGAGGACCCCCAGCACTGCACATTTTGTATGTCTCCCTAATCAGACACAACCACTTCAGGTCTTGCCATCTCTACTAATGAGCTGATGAGTTGGATCAGGTGTGTCTGATGAGGGAAACATGCAAAATGTGCAGTGCTGGGGGTCCTCCAGGACAGGTTTGGGAACCACTGGCGTAGAGGATATGGCGCAGGTACAACGCAGAAGTATAAATCAGCCTTTAAAGTTTGTAATAAATTCTGTTGACTCAAATACAATTTTTTTTCTAAAGCTACTTAAACATTACAATGACTTTAACTGATATTTTGGTGGTGAATAAAAATTAATTGCTTGACAGCCCTACTCACAATATATTTTTTTACTTTATTTGATCAAATAAATGCAGCCTTAGTAAGAATAAGAGTCTATTTTCAAAAACCTTCAAAAAAAATCTTACTGACCCCAAACATTTGAAGGGTAGAGTGCGTTACTTTGCAGCCCACATTGTGTGATCAAAATACACCACATGCAGGGAGTCTTGCTTACCTTTCCATATCCTCCTTTACCCAAAACACGAAGCAACTCAAAACAATCTGGACGAATCTGCTCCTTGCCTTGATTTACAATATCTTCAGAGATCTCGAACTTCTCGCAGTCTTCCATACTAAAATATTGAAATTTAAGAGTAAACGTACATTAAAATATAAACATAATTGCCTTAAAGGGATAGTTGATATAGTTATGTATTTTAGGGTTAGTTATTTGTGGATTTTGATGGTCATTTTGAAGTTAACCCATCAACAAAAAAAAAAGTTGTCTTCTCCGTAAGGTATAGTTCACCCAAAAATTACCCCATATTTTACTCACCTTCAACCAATCGTAGGTGTATATGACATTATTCATTCAGACGAATACACTGGGAGTTATATAAAAAAACACCCTGGCTAGTCCAAGCTTTACAATGGCAGCGCAAGTTGAATACGGAAGGTGGTCTGCCGGAAGCAAGATATTTTACCTTATAACGTATTAAATATGGATGTTTTCTTACACAAATCACTTCAAAAGGCTGTTATTGGAGACATATGGATTACTTTAAGGATGGATGCACTTTTTTGGGCTTCAAATATCAGGTTGCCATTAACTGTCATCAGAAAGCTTGGATTAGTCGGGATATTTTTTATATAAATCAGATTTCATTTGAAGAAGAATGTCATATACACAACGAGAATGGCTTGAGGGTGAGTAAATGATGGGGTAATTTTCATTTTTGGGTGAACTATCCCTTTAAGGAGAAGACAACTTACTTTTGGAAGGGTTAACTTCAAAATGACACCATCAAAATACACAAATATTGTGCTTCCCAAAGGGCACGGCGACATACTCACAAATCAAAGCCACTGCACTGATCCATGTATTCATTAATCTTGGCCTGTGGACAAAAACAAACCATTTTGTGTTTTTGGTAAGTTTACAGAGTTTTAGGTGTGGACTGCAGTTTTTTGTATCTCTGCAGCTTTTCCACCAATTGCAGAGTGTGCAGATCTGACACGGCCATTAAAGCTCAATCTATACCGTGACTGATGCGCACTGGCTCTCCTCCATCAACCGGAGTATCAAGGTCACTGATCGCCGTTATCACATTACAGGACCCAGTCTAACAATAGAGAGTGTCAGACCACTGTAAGGGTTTTTTCTGTTTTCAGAAGCAATTCAAGAACAAAGCCGGTTTCAAAATCTGACAAAGAATTTGTCAAACTTTCTTGCTTTAAAGGGTTAGTTCACCCAAAAATATGATTTTTGCAATAATTACTCATGTCGCTCCAAACCTTTAAGACCTTCGTTCATCTTCAGAACACAAATTAAGATATTTTTTTATGAAATCCAAGAAGTTTCTGAACCACACATAAGCAGAAACGTCACTGCAACTTTCAAGGCCTAGAAAGAAGACCGTTAAAATAGTCTCTGTGACTACAGTGGTTCAACCTTAATGTTATTAAACGACGAGAATACTTTTTGTGCACAAATAACAATTTTATTCAAAAATTTCTTCTCTTCCACACAGTGCAGCGCCTACGTCAGAACGGCGCCTCCTTATTGGCCGACGCTGCTGGCGTACAACCCGGAAGGGCTCCACTGTTTTTCTAATTGAATAGCGTAGAGAATGGAGAATGGCATTGAAGAGATTGTTGAATAAACTCATTATTTTTGTTTGTTTTTTGCGCACAAAAACATTAACATTTTGACATTTCATAACATTAAGGTTGAACCGCTGTAGTCACATTGACTATTTTAAAGGAACAGTGAAAATTACCCCATTATATGTTTACTCACCCTAAAGCCATCCTAGATGTATATGACATTCTTCTTTCAGACAAATACAGTTATAGATAAACATGTCTTGGCTCTTCAAAGCTTTATAATGGCAGGAAAATCCAATATAAAAGTGCTTCACACAGTTCCCGGGGGTTAATAAAGCCTTCTGAAACAAATCAATGGGTTTATTTAAGAAAAATATCCATATTTAACACACAATAAAGTAAAATATCTAGCTTCAGGCGGACCACCTTCCATATTCAACTGCAAGAGAACTTTCTTCATAAGTTGAATACGGAAGGTTGTCTGCCAAAAGCTAGATATTTTACTTTATAGTTTCAAATATGGATATTTTTCTTACACAAACACATCAAATCAATTCAGAAGGCCTTGATTAGACCCCCAGGAGCAATATGAATTACTTTTAGGATTTTATAGGATGCACTTTTTTGGGCTTCAACTTTTGGGGTGCCATTATAAAGCTTGGAAGAGCCAACACAACTCTGATGGTATTCATCTGAAAAAAGAATGAAACACCTACAATGGTTTGTGTGTGTGTGTGTGTGTGTGTGTGTGTGTGGGGGGGGGGGGGGGGGGGTAAATTATGGGATCATTTTTGAGTGAACTATCCCATTAACAATAGCTTTAATATCTTTTTGGGCCTTGAAAGTTGCTGCCTATGGCTGGTTCAGAAACCTCTCAGATAAATACCTTAAATTGTATTCCGTAGATGAACAAAGGTCATGAGGGTGGGTAATTAATGACAGAAATTAAATTTGTGTGTGAACTAACCCTTTAATTTCAGTGAATTGCAGCTAAAGTTCATACCTCTCATATTAAATTTAATTCCATACTCATGTCTAGTCTTAAAATTTGACAGCCCATTATACAGTCACCATCATACACCTGAAGTGATGCTGCTGGGTATCCAAAAATCCAGTTTAAGCAGATAGCTGTATTTCTAGCTCTGAGTCAGCCATTAACGTTACCTGTTTGACCAGCTATTATGCTCTAAATATCAGATCATATCTTCAGTATGACCAACTGGTAGCTGGTTGGTTGGTTGCTGGTCCAAGAAGGTCCACCATCTTAATAACCAGCTCGAACCAGCTAATGACCAGCTTAGACCAACTAGAAACCATCGTAAGCTAGACTTTAAAATATATCTTACTAAAAAAGACATGTCTAACGTTACTTATAACAAAAACAACAACAACAACAAAAAACAACAAAAAACATAGTATTGCCACGACACATATTTACACACACACACACACACCATGGGTAGTAATCTGTTGTAAATTTCTCGTTTGTAAAAACAAAACAAACTTGTAACGTTACATCACATAAGTTAACTTAGCTAGCTAGCATTCAGGGGTACCATGTTATATATTAACTTACAGTATCAATGCTGTCATGTAATAGTTTAACATAGTACAGGCATAGTACTTTTATGTCGAAGCTCAGCCGGGGCATGCGATGCGAAAATTTTGGAACCGAGCAAACGTTAACGTTAGTTGTTACCGGTTACATACCCCGTCAGCGAGCTCCTCATCTGACACGCTGTCCTCCTGCGGGTCCAGGTCGATATCAAACACACCGGCCATAGTCACCGTTTCTTTACACGCACCAATACCGGAATACTGATGAATCCCGACGCCTCATGTTGCCACACGACTCGCCGACGCCATAAGTACGCATTACGCAACGTATCCCAACAGAGATAAACTACCGGTAAACGATAGTGACGGTTAACAGAGAATTTCACTGAGCGTCTGTGCGCATGCGCCAGATCGAGTCAAAAAAATGGCAATAAAAGTACCAGCGTTTTTATATATTTACACACGCGATGTCTTTTATTTCACTCCCTTCGTTTAGTTTCTGAGGTAAATGGGTGTATGGCTAGAAATAGGCGTCATTCCCTGGCCTGTGCGTGTGTATATAGGAAGCTGTTTTGCATGTAGTACCGCCTACAGCCAGTAGGTGTCGACAAAAGACTGACAATGCTTTGCTTCGGTAAAGGGCTTCAACATTCGTGCTGTTACTCCTCAGAGTCAGACACACACACACACAGCTACTGCATTATCAGTGATTTGCCAATGTGTTTTCAAGCTTAATTTATTTAATAATACAATAACCACGTTCCCTCATCTGATTTACGATATATAAATGTAGTTCAGTACTGTAGATTGAACTGCACATAGTCTATGCATACAAATGTACAACCAATAGGGCATTTCAATAACACATAATGCCATATACACTTTAAGATAACAATATTCGGTAACACTTTATTTTACAGTGTCCTTGTTACATGTAGGCTAACTATCAGTAACAGTAAATTATGCATAACTACATGCAACTAAACCCTAAACAGTAAGTATAGTTAATTAATTTTACTCAGTAATTAAATATATAATTACACAGTAACAATGCCACCTTATAAAGTGTAACCTAATATTATATACAAAAATAATCTGTGTTAGGGGGCAAATATATTTAATTTAGCTTGATCAGATTTTATAAGGTGTAGCAGCTACTCTTAGATTTTGGGATCAATGTGGACGAAAAGGTCAATCGTTTTACCACTACTGGATTATTCGTGATCGTGAAGGGCATTTCTGTTGAATGGTTGCAACTCTATTCAAACCTTTTATCCTATCCCATACTTTAAAATGTTCAAAAGTCAGCAAGCTCGCCAAAAGGCACATTCGGAAGAAAGATGCGAGCTCACACACTATACATTGTTACAAAGTGCTGGGTAGCCACAATTCTCTGTTCCCCACTTTATAAAACCACATGAATGGATCACAATGGCCACTTTGTGTCAGATATGCGTCAAGCAGGAAAAAAAATCACTATGCAAATTACAGTTACAGGGACTTTCCAAAGTAGTATCTTTTTTTTTTAAAGAGCATAATAACTCATTCATACTTTACACAACCTGACACCAAAACAATGCCTATCACAATGTATGGCTGTTGATGCCAATTACAATCAAGCTATTTTAAGCTGTATTGTTTTAAAAACAGGCCTCCTGTTGTAGTGTAGACACAGATTGTACTGTTTCCCCCAAAATGTGGCAAACCAGTTCATTAAACTCTCCATTCTTTTGCCAGTTTTAATGATACATACCTGTGGGATTTCTGTGGCATCATGCTCATGCACATGTGAGAGTTTGCCTGGGTAAAGATACCTCGATCTGCGTCAGGAGGGGTAACATTTACACCTGGTTCTGACTCAACCTGGGTGTGCCATTGTTCTCCTGTTCGGTGACAGCACATCATTGATTCATGTGGCAGGTAAAACTCCTGATTCACTCCACATCAGACTTTTAGTTATGCATACACTTGCTTTTGACATCTGTGATGGTTTTTCCGTCACCCAGAATCTTCCAAAGATGTGTCAAATAATCATACTTCAGTATGGTCACAAAACACAATGACATTTGAGAATTTTAAATAACAAAACCACTAATATGCATTTTTAAATATAATATTTTACAATAATTGTAATGTCTCTTTTATAATGGAAAATGTTTTTGTAATTGTATTTCTGAAGTATTAAACATTAAAGAGGTAGTTCACCCCAAAATTTAAATTTGATCATTTATGCCACTCACCCTCAAGTAGCCTATTAATTTCTTATGTTGAACACAAACCATTTTATTTTTCCCACTATGGAAATCTATCAACTGTCTGATAACATTCTTCAAAATAACTTATTTTGTGTTCAAACAGAAGACAGAAACTCATACATGTTTGGAACAACTTGAGGGTGAGAAAAATGCGTACATAATTGTTATATTTGGGTGAACTATCCCTTTAAAAAAGGTCATGTGTGTCCCCTAATGGTTCCTCGAGGTAATGCACACATGCGTGCACGTTTGGAAACCTAACTAATCCCTCAAAAGTGTAGCGTTGGTCACGTGCTAAACAAGAACACCTTATTGTGCAACCTACACAAAAGAGTGGTTGTGAGAACTACAACCGAACATGTCAAGCCTTATTTGAATATTAAAACCTGTTTGATCGAGAGATTTGCATAATGGCGAACCCTCAGGCAAAGGCCGTAACTGTAGTGGGCGTGACCGTTTATGAGTTAATCACATCACAACAACTACTTCATTCTGTCAGGAGAAATATGTAAAGATGATATACAGTACACATTTTCTGAGCCATTTTTCATTGATGCTTCTTATTGGCACGTACAAGAATGACGTGCACGGTTTTTTGTTTAAGTAGGCCTATTATAAGTATTTTTTAAATTCTATTTATCTATTTCCATATTCATATTTATGTATATTTATGTAGTGGACAAATATGCAGTGAAAATGCTCTTTGGGGGAGGGGTAAAACACCACTTCTAAAGAAAAAAATACATATTATTGTGTAGTATGAACATAAGGGGTCACTATCTTAGTCAATTTTTTCACTGTTTTTTGAACACTTTTACTGAAATGTGTCCTGTGGTGTGACGGCAACAATTTAAATATAGGGGTGTCGCTCCAAAGGACAACAACACAACACTTTTAAAGTGGTTCCAAAAAAGTTAAATATTTGAACAATTCCGAGACAAAAACTTACCATGTGCACATTTTATGTGCTTCAGTAACATGAGCTTGAATGGGGTCCTTCGAAATTAAACTTGTCAGTAGAATTGCCCGATTTAAAATTAGAATATGGTGTCACTGGAGGACATGATTTTCAGTGACAACATGTATCAAGTGCCTACACTTTAAAAAAAGTATGAATAAAAAAAAAAAGACAAAAAATATGCCAGAGGTATTTATTAACATCTGTATGCTTTTCTTTTTTTAGGCTATAAAATTTGTAATTTATTCAATCCTGCCTGAGATACTCACACCATAGGAGTTTTAAGATATGGCTCCAAAATTTAAGTTGTTATATCAACAGGTCCACATTTTTAAAATCATGATAATACTAATCATATTAATTTTCATCTTGTGTGACAGTGAAAATGTCATGTCACATCAAACACCCATTTACATATATATTATGGCTGCTATGGTTATATATATAGGCTGCATTACAGCCCAATATTTTTAACTGCATTAATATTCAGCCTATTATTAACATTTTTTTAATTTGTATTTCCTTCCCTGAAGATGGCAGAAATTACATTACATGTAGCTGCGCATTTCAAAAACGTTGATGTGAACAATATATTCTAAAGCTCAAATAACAAAAAGTATATAAAACTCACAAAGACCAGGACATAGATTTGATATTTAATTAATTCAGCTTTATTGATTTACACTCAGGACACATACAGTCATACATGAATGGCAGAGGGGGTTCCCTAAAAAGTACAGGATGTTCTGAACATTAAAGAGGAAATGATATGACTCGAATGTGAAAGCTAAGTAGAGCACTCTGTGGTTCCTTACAATGGAATTGCTGAAAGAACATCTTTTATAATTTAATAATAGGCTAAATTCCAGTTGCACATGTTAGATAACAACTGAACAGTTGCACGAGATAGGGGGGAAACTAAAGCAAGTGCGAATGAAGGGGTGGGCAAAAAGATCTGTTATAACAGAGTGTGTTGCAATAAGGTGTGTTCTTTTCGGATTCTCAAGAAATTCAAGTGGACAAAACCAAGTGCTAGGCGAGCGCGCACACGCACGCACGCACGCACGCCCTGTAAAGAGAAGGGCTAGAGACACACTTGCACGTCTATAGAACAAGCAGAAACACGTCAATAACGCACATAAATATTTCAATAACAACCCCCCTGAAATTAGTCCAATACCAGGACAATAAAAAAATTAACATAGTAATGCAAAAATAAAAATACAAAAACAATATAGTTATAAAAATAACAGCAACATCGACGGTGATTAAAAATACTATTATTATTTTTTTTTTAGAGGGGATGAAAAAGCCCAAAATGTCAGACAGCCTACAGACTGTTGTCGCCGGGCGAATGTAACAGCCAACACCAGTCTGATAAGCTATCTGACACACTGGGAGAGACTTGTCCACAGCAATAAAGACACATAATGAAGAATTAACTCACTTACCAATGATGAACCGAGAGGGTGGGGCTGAAAGAGAGGCGTGGTCACTAATTTTAACAATGTAATGATTTAAATCCCGTTATGGAAGAACCGAAAGCCTTTCGAATGCAGCCTCTCCTTTCTGCCTCAGCCTGACTGTGTTTCGAATCCTAGCGAGGCGCCTAGCAAGACAGCGTTCTGTAGGCAGCATCATCAAGCTCGAACGTTCGAAAGACTGTCTCGCTGGATGTTGAGACAGAGCCTCTCTCGCGCGCTACCCTTCACTCGCTCCCTCTCTACCAGCAGTGTTGCCATATCCGTGTAATATAAGCCACTTCAAAAAAAATATGGCGCGTTGCGCTTTTTGGGTTATTTCTAGAAAACAGACGCGTGTTTGGGATTTTAAAGTTACAGAACGGTATAATTAAACAAATAAAAAAATTGTGTTTTTTTATTTATATTAATTATGTATTCATTTTTGATAGTTAAAAGTGCAAACTTAAAATTGATTTAGATAGCCAACTGTATCTATGTCAAATATTTGCAAAGGTATATACTTATATATATACAAAAATTAAAAATAATTGTTAAATGCAGTCAGGTTAGTCCATTTCTTTATTTCAGTAATCTAAACTATTTGATGCTGGTCAATAAAAGCGAGCAATTGAGTTTGCTTGCTTTTCTCACGAGATCTGGCAACACTGCCTCATCCTCTATGCCAGCAGAGCGCAGTGCATTGAGTTCAGCGGAGGGTTCATTTAAGGTAACGGCAAAAGAAACTCCACACTGTTCCATTTTTTTATACGCCTGCAGCTTCCAGACTCACATACCAGGGCAGCGTTACAAAAAGGCACCGGGAAAAAAAAACATTTCACAAGCAATTAAAAAGCGACGGACAATACGTTTGCCTATCCGCCTGTGTTAAGCTTAATGTGGTCCCTGTGGCCCCCAAACACCGCACATTTTGGATCTGACACACCCATTTCAGCCTCTGATGAGTTGAATCAGGTGCGTTAGGTTAGGGAGACATCCGAATGGATATCTGCATGTAAATGAAACCATTCAAACTATAAAAGAGGGTAGATAATTACCTTTCCAACTGACAGACAATCCCTTAGTCAAATCCAATCCAGCATCTCTCACAGCAGCGAGCATCCTCCGGCGTGACCGGATGCTGTTCAGATGTATAGAATACGTGCAATATAAGAAGCTACACCCGAAACGTGGCAGCCGCCCACGCACATATGTGCCTGAACACAAACGCGCTTCTTAATCTGATTGAATGCGTTATTGCATCTGGTGGAGTGGCCCTGTAGTGAGTCATGTGGTTACACACACACGCACGCACGCACACACACACTCCTTCTCCCTCTCCTCTTTGGATCTTTGGAAACAAAACAATAACTCTAGACGAAGGGAACATTATGATTCACCAAGCTTTTAGAACACTTGCTCAGAAAAAGTAATGCAATAGGAGCACCAGTCAATATGCATAACATCTTTTAATGACTTCAGAGTCAGTTGCATTACTTTACATTCACTTCCTGTTACGCCTTAATTTAATCGATTTTCGAAACTAGCATTAGACGACCACTATACATTGAGCACATTTTTAAATTAAAGCTAAATGAATGCAGTCGGCCGCTTAAGTGTAATAGACCACACACAACACGCGCCACGGTGCACCTTAACATCTCCACCAATGGGATCAGATAACCTGTGCAAGACAGAGCTGAGAACACGAGTATCTCAGCACAAACCGCCAGCTAACCAAGCGCATTAAAAAGTAAAGAAGAAGACCACTTTTTTTCCGTGTTTCTTGATTTAGCTCTGTGTTAGCTGTTAGATGCCATAAGTTCAAGATGCATCAGATAAGAAGCACACCACACTGATCATCATCTTCAGAAACCTGTAAGGAGAGAAAGGTGGGGGGGTGGAAGAACAGTAAATTATGCATAATCAATACGGCATTAACTCATCAGAACCACCTAAGCAATCGCTCTTCTCCACATGCACTTCCTTCTAGTCTCTCCCCTGTTTCTTTAAAACGAGATTTGTGTTAGTGACACGCGCACAGTGGCATCGTCTCTTCCTGCCGGTTGAACAAGCCCACAGCTTTCCTCAAGTAACTGCAAGAGGTTCAAGTACCAGAAAAAAAGGAACATTGTTCCAGAAACATCCGTAATCTCTCATTGTGCAACTTCATCTCTCTCTCTCTCTCTCTCTCTCTCTCTCTCTCTCTCTCTCTCTCTCTCTCTCTCTCTCTCTCTCTCTCTCTCTCTCTCTCTCTCTCTCTCTCTCTCTCTCTCTCTCTCTCTCTCTCTCTCTCTCCTCTCTCTTCATTTCCTCCTCCCACACATACACACGCATGCACACGAGCTGGAAAAGCGCTTTAGATAAAGCGAGCGAATCGCACACAGGCAGATGAAGGTACAAAAAAAAAGAGGTGTAGCTCTTTGTTTCCGTGCGCACTTGTGAGGGGATCGGCGGTGGCAGGAATCGAGAGTACAGCCCCCCCCTCCTCCCGCTTCCCTTCCCAATGTCCCCCCCACCCTCCTCCTTCTTTTACTCCCAGGGGCCCCTCCGTCTCCGGCTGCGCTGGGGTTCAACAGGGTCGGCTGCCGAGAGGGGGGAGTCAGTGTGACGCGGGGGAGTGTCCGGTTCACTCAAAGAGCTCGGAGTATGGACTCAGCATCCCTCCTCAGCCAGACCCCGAACAGGCCCCTGCGACCAACCACCGCACGGCCCACGCGGAGCCCCTGACCTACGGTCTGCCACATGCAAACAATAACACCTCAGCGGAATCACACGGTAGAATAAAACCAGGCTCCAAGCGATAATTAGGGCAGGGAGGTAATTAGGATGTGGAACAAAAAAGAAATAGGGGTGTGTGTAATAAATTAAAAGGAAGAACGGAGGTTTAATATACAAAAATACAAAAGCCACGTCTGTGAATGAGGTAAATTTAAAGGTTGAGCGAAAGAGATGCTCTGTATGAGTGATGGGACTTACGATTGGGGTGGCCTCTCCTGCGCGCCGCCCGCTCGCCCGTCCGGTGTTGTAATTTTGCCCTCTGGGCCTCAAGGTACTCCTGAAAGGCTTCCTGTAGAGAGGCGCCAAACAGGGGAAGAGCTCTGTGACAGAAAAATGAGAAAAGGAGGAGGGGACGGCACAGGAGAGGGAGAAAGAAAAAAAGAAAGAAAGAAATGGAGGGAGGGAGAGAGAGAGAGAGAGCGAGGTCACATAAATTTCACTTACCGTCTCGAAAGGTCAGTGAGTTTCCTTTACCCTGCCTCTCCTCTCTCTCTCCGCTCGCAGACAGAGGGAGATAGAGACCGAGCTCTGGCTACGGAGTTTATCCCAAAAGACAGAAACTCAAATAAGAGGAGGAAAAAAAAACTGTAAAAGTACAGCTTGTTCTGGGAACTACATATCCTAAGCACTTAAAAAAAAAAAAATGATGGAGAGGAAAAACACACACACAGACGCACAAAAAAAAAAGCTTGTCCTGAAGGCATGCGCACACAGGGAGCCATCCTCACTCACACTCCCCTGTAATGTCCCTCAGCCAGGCTGAAGGAAGAAATGAATGATTTCTCAGAACTCTCACATTTATCACCGGCGGTTCCTGTAAGAACTGGTTTCAGCCAATTAATGAGGAAGTAAGGCCATGGCGAGTCATTACTGGTCGAGAGAGTGTGTAAACCCCTCCTACTTAAGCAGGGAGGAGGGGCTCTGTGAGAGACAGGCCCATATTAGGAAACCCTTTTATGAGATTCAGTCACTACTCCTGACCCCCCCACCCCCCACTACTGAGACACACACACACACACACACACACACACACACACACACACACGGAAAGGAAAGGAAAAGAGAAGGAGATTGCCTTGCATGGCAAGCAAGTCAAAAAAAATTAATTAAATAATATAGTTTTATACACGCTTAACTTAAAGTGAGATTCTTCATGGCATTGATTGATAAAATGACATTCGATGAATTGGGAATAAACTTTTTCTCCTATGACCTGATGCTCGTTGACACACTTGACTTTTGTTTATCACTTTATGCAGTCATGTGGCCGATAACAGCCTCTTTGAACTCTACATTTCACAGACGCAAACAAGACCCTCTGCCCATTCGAGTTTCTGAAAGTGCAACTTCACGGATAAACAATAGATGAGCTCATACTGGTTATTTTGTTAAAATCATTAACAAACACACTATCATCATCCACCCATGATGTGGGTTAACTAAGGCGCAAACACATCAAGCCTGAAAAGAGAAAGCAAAATGATGTAGGTTTATAAGGACGTTACTGAAAAATCCACCATCAAAACCAACACCCACACACCTCAGAGGAGAACATACCAAAATCCAACCAACTGTAAACACTCAGAAAAGCTAGCATTAGCACATCTGAAGCTTAATCTCACATCTAAACCTTCATTGGGGTTTTTTCTTTCTTTCAGTGGAGCACAGGTACAGCGAAACGCTGTTGCACCAGAACAAAGAGTCAGATCAAAAACTTGTGTCTTTGTGTTTGAGAAATTGGCGGGCTCCAATCGAGCCTTGTCCGATGAGCAACGGTGAGTCAGTGCCTGTACGAGTCAGACATTACACTCCTACCAACCGTCAGAAGCACGCTACTAAAACATGAGGACTATCTCCATGTCCATAAAACAAGGATTTTCACTTTGCTTCTGGAACATTCTAGGGCAGAGATCTCTTTGGAAAAACATGCCGGACTAAGAGATATATATTCACTGTCAACGTTGCACGATCTGGTCATATTTACATTTTCAGATGACAAAATGTGTTGTGATATGTCTTGGAAAAAAGAGCAGATTTTGTTCACGGTGGAACCCATGCGATTTGTACAATGAGGGGCAATAAAAGTGAGTACTTGAAATATTTCCAAAAAAATATCTGGCATGGTTTTGGAGTGAAAACATCTTTTATGGTGGGAAAGTATTATTTCTGCTGAACAACAACCCTGAAAGTGTGTATATCAAGAGGTTATCAGAAGAAAAACAACGTATAGTCACAACAACAATTCTTGTGCATATCTAGTTGGAGGAAAATTCATTTCCAGTTGTTACAACATGTAACGACATAAATGCTGCAGAGAGATGAAATGCAATTGTTTTTCAGTAGCATGTGTCAGCTAATAATAATAGTGGTGATAAAACATAAAAATGTTTAGAGAAGTTGATTAAAAATGTGCTAAATGATATAAACAGTAGGCAGGCACCTCATATATTTTCATATACACGAGCTGTAAAAAAACACATTTTTACAACAAATTAATTTTTTTTTTTAATGAAGTGTTCATGCAAACATTTAAATTGCAATAACAGCTAATGCTAAAGGTGTTTTTGTCCCATCTTTGTGAGTAAAACAGAAGAAAAAAAAATTGTTGTGGCTGCAACTGCGAGTAACGTTTGTATGAAAAGGTTAAAAATGGAAAATTTAGACTTGAAGCCAATTATCAACTTTGCACAAAAAAACCAACAACAAATTAAAACATTTTTGTTGTTGCAAATACGTTAATTAGTTATACGGCTGCTTTGTTAAAACTGTTTAAATGTGTGTTAATAAGGAAACAACTCTAAAGGTGTGATTTGCTTCTTTTTAAACTGTGAAATAAACACTTAAATGTGCAAGTGCAAACACACCTCTAGTCTACAGTGCACAGTACTGTCAATGTAATATTGTGGAAAAACAAGTCATTAATGTTTCTATTAATTGTAATGTGTTTCACTGTTTTAATGTGTTGAGACTTGCTTTCCTGCAATTGCATCCTAATACCTATTTCGAGCTATCTATATGATATAATGTATGAAAAGTTTTCTTATGAAATCAAAAGGCTTAACATTTAGCAAAACATACATGCAACTGATTTACATGATTTAAAATACAACTAATTATTGTTCCAAATGAACCATTAAAATGTATTAAATGTTGTGTATTAAATGATGACTCAAAATCAGATTTTCTTTGTGTCATATCAGTTATGCGGGATTTACAGGAAAGCCATGTGTCATTGTTTATCAAATCTGTTCATAAAACGGCTTTCTTGCCATGAGTAAAAAGCAAGCAAAACGCTTATATATATATATATATATATATATATATATATATATATATATATATATATATTTTTTTTTTTTTTATCTTTTGTATTAAATGTTTTATCATATAAAAATTCCATTATATGAAATAAAAAAAGCTAGAGTAGTAATGCATGCCATTTTTAATTTATGCATGCCATTTTTAATTTATCTATGTTTTTAAAATCAAGCAGTAATTATAATTCATATCATAGAGTCTTAATATAAATATAATTTATTCTATCATTTAAAATCAATATAAAAAAACACAAAACAAATCAAAAAAAGACAAATCCGCCTAATGAGCGTGTCTTCTCACAATGCCTGCTCACTCATACATGAGTGCAGCAAGCTAACAATGTTATCAAGGTTTTCTATATTGATTAGCATCGATTAGTCACATTTAAGTGATGCTGAGTATATCTTACGTCCAGCATTAAAGCACAGGTGAGCGGACAGGGGTATCTGAGGTCGTTTCATTAGTATACCGGCTCCTGAGTGTCTGTCCATCTCCCTACCGGGTGACATCAGCGACAGGAAATGGGAGATGATTCAAACACATTGCAGGGAAGGATGATGATCCTGAAGAACTGGATGATGAGGATGCCGGTCATCGGCGATGTGAAAACTAGAGCATGACAGTGCAGGCTACTTCTCCTCAGGGCCGTTTGACCGCACAAGCTTCTGACTCAGCGAGCTCCAAGTCTTTGCTAACATCAACAAGATCGGGCGAGAAAAATAAAGAAACAAAGAGAGCAATAGAAGCTCTCTAGACAGATGACAGGAGGACACACTCGGTGGAGGAGAGGAAGACTGTGGGATTATCTGAACAGATTAGCATGAGAGTACACTCAAAGCAGTAATTCTCTGGCTGAAATTAATTCAATTGTGGACACTAGGAAATGGGGTTTCTTAACAATGACCTTAAGCGCAAATGCTATGCAAATACCTAAATTTTCACACATCCAAGCAACCAGAAATTACAACACACCAAAAACTCCAGAACATTACACACTAAAAAAGTCTGTCCTTTCTTCACTTTGCTAACAAACTATAAAATAGGCCAAACACTTAATTTTAACAATAAACCCTCTTTAGGTCCCAGGCAAAGTATGATGAGAACTGGAAGAAAATGACTGAATAAAATGACCCATGTTCTATTGCAAATAGATTAAGCAAATTCATATTTTACCAACTCAAATGTATTAAAATGAGCTTACAATGTGTGTTCATTAGGTTAGTTGAACAGAATGAGGCCTTGTAACACCATTACCTGAATGACTTGTCAACACTTGTTTTACAAACTGTAATTTTTGGAGAGGTGATTAAACGTACCCAGAACATCAACATCATGCAAGAAGAAGTAGCGCTGGCATGCAGGAAGGTGAAAACAGGCAAACATCATGGGGATTTCTGGAGGTATACAGGTTCCCGCTTCCCTTTTCTTCTCGTCCCTCTATAAAACAGTTAATAATTCTCAGTCACCATCTGACAACATTCTAATGAGCTATCATTTCCTGTAGCCGTTACAATTTCTGTCTCTTATCCCCCCCCCCCCCATGCTATTCATTTCCTTGAGACTGAATTCCTCAAGTCTTGAGTCACAGGTGACCTCTGACCTCAGGTCCCCTCTAAAGCTGCCAGCCAATGTTCCCTCTGAGCTGCGCTCGTGCACGACCGCACACTTCTGATGTCGCTCCCGCGCAAATGAGAAACAATTGTACAGAATGTAGATTTTAAAAAATGTGGGAAAAACCTTGATATCTAATGAATCGGATTTAAATAAACGGATGGCATTTCAACTTCAAGCCCATTGATTTTGAGTACAGAAGTGAAGCTGTGAGAAATTGTTTGTGTAAATATGCAGCGCTGACTAATTCCCAAGATAAAGATTGCTTTACTAGAGAATTTCTGTCATCCGCAGAAACAATGCATCGTTGATCTTTGTCTTGTTTTATGATCTTGGCAAAAATGTTCATGATAAAATTTTATTTATCATGAGTTATTTTTAAGAAAAATATATATTTTTTTATTAATGATTATTAATCAGACCTAAATCAAATAAATAAATAAAAAATTATGTTTTGCCCAAAACATACCCATGACTCAATAAGAGAACACAACCCTTTTAGTTCAGCACCGGACAGGCCGACTGTTTTTCCCCTTTGTAAAACTATAGCAAAAGTGGATTCGGACATGTCGTGAGACTTAAAAATAGGTAGTGATATATATATACACACGCACATTATTAAATAATATATTACAGTATTGTTTAATTTCTCCTAATTAAATATTATGTGTGTGTGTTTATATATATACTTTAAAATGAATAATTTTAATATATATATATATATATATATATATATATATATATATATATATATATACACACACACATTATTAAATAATATTACAGTATTGTTTAATTTCTCCTAATTAAATATTATGTGTGTGTGTATATATACTTTAAAATGAATAATTTTAATAAATTATATATATATATTACAATATATATTAAAATTATTCATTTTAAAGTCTGATTAATAATCCAAATTCATTTAAAATGTATATTATATCACATATATTTCTCTGTTCAGGTGGATGAAGGACACGCCCAATAAAAATAGGCTGTGCTCAGCAAGAAAAAAAATTAGAGGGAACATTGCCGCCAGCTGATGAGGACGGCCATTTTTAAATAAAGGGTGGAGTCCATACACCAGTGTACATTAAGCACAGACATTTACAGCTTCTTACCAACATCTGTACACACTAATGAAGTAAGAGGTTTTAAAAAAGACCGTAATCATTTACAGTACAGTTATTTTAAAATAAAAGAAGGCTGTGCTTTGAGGAGGACTCGATAACTGCACTGCTGTTCACCTCTGGTCTGGTTCTTGGTGTCAGTTAAAATCTAGCGCCGTGTTACATGAGGATCATTCCCAATGACCTCATGTGCAAACCACGAGGACGCGTCCTGAATGGAGATCCCCGAACTCAGGGTATTAATCACTCTCTCTCTCTCTCTCTCTCTCTCTCTCTCTCTCTCTCTCTCTCTCTCTCTCTCTCTCTCTCTCACACACACACACACACACACACACACACACACACACACACACACACACACACACACACACACACACACACACACACACACACACACACACACACACACACACACACACACACACACACACACACACACACACACACACACACACACACACACACACACACACACACACACTGCATACATACACTCATTCCTGTTTCTCCACCAGCTGTGCCAGTTCCATGTTTAAACAGTAAGAATGAAGTAAAAAAACAAAACAGACTAAACAAAGGAGAAGAGGAAGACAGAAAGAGAGGGGTGAGATCACTCCTATTTTGGAAAAGACTTATCAGCACGGGACTGGGAGACAGGGAATTCTGATCTCTTCCCCTCTGGGGCTCAAGGCCTGCTCAGAGGAGGAAAAAACTGAGCAATTATAGCACACTCATACAAGTGTCACTTCCCACCACACAGGCTAGACACTCGTCACCTCGAACGCACAAACATGCGTACTCAAGGCAGGCAAGTGTGTTTACAAACTCACACACCTCCACTAAAAAGCCTAAACATTGCCAGTTTATCTATGGAGATCTAAAAAAATAAAGGCGGTGAATTAAACAGGGCAAAATAGAGTTAACTAGAGTGAACTGCCTTGCAACCTACAGCCTATAGGCAGGGAAGCATCCTAACTGTCATAAGACACACATTTGGAACATTGTAGATATTCAGCAATGTCAGGCACCAACAAAATGTCACTCGCAATTGATTTAAAGAGAGTTTGGCATTGACATGTTGCTAAGCAAGTGATACGCCAATAAGAATACATGCAAGTCACATTAAAACAATGTGTAAAATGCTCAGTGTATTCGATTTTTAATACATTTGGATTTTCCTTTTTTATTTCCATTTGTAAAAAAAATTAGCACTGAATAAATATTAATATATAAAAACTGACTGCAGAGTGTATGTATATATCACTTGCTTTACATGCACATGAATTTAATGACATCCAATTCTTAATCTGTAGGGTTTATTATGGAGTTGGCCCACCCTTTGCAGCTATAACAGCTTTAACTCTTCTAGGAAGGTTTTCCTCAAGGTTTAGGAGTGTGTTAGTGGGAATTTTTGACCATTCTTCTAGAAGCACATTTGTGAGGTCAGGCGCTGATGTTGGACGAGAAGGCCTGGCTCTCAGTCTCTAATTCATCCCAAAGCTGTTCTATCAGGTTGAGGTCAGGACTCTGTGCAGGCCAGTCAAGTTCCTCCACACCAAACACACTCATCCATGCCTTTATGGACCTTGCTTTGGGTCTTGTTGGAATATGAAGAAGCCATTCCCAAACTGTTCCCACAAAATTGGCAGCATGAAATTGTCCAAAATGTCTTAAGAGTTCCATTGACTGTAACTAAGGGGCCAAGTCCACCCCCTGAAAAACAACCCCATACCATGACCCCCCTCCACCAAACTTTACACTGGGCACAATGCAATCAGGCAAGTATCATTCTCCTGGCAACCGCCAAACCCAGACTCATCCATCTGATTTCCAGACAGAGAAGCATAATTTGTAACTCCAGACAACACGTCTCCACTGCTCTATATACACAAACATATATAGTGCTGTCAAACGTTTAATTGCAATTAATCACATCCAAATTAAAAGTTTGTTTAGTGTGCATATAATACACATGTATATAATTATTTAAATGTATATACTGTATATATACTTATACTTTATAAATATAAAATGTTTAATCTTAAATCTATATATATGTATGTACGTGTATTTATATACATAATAATTATACAAAGTACACACATATTATTGTTTGACACCCAATGCTCCCTTGTATACGACCGCAAACTTCTGACATCGCTCCCGCGCAAATGAGAAACTGATATAATGCTGACATATATATTGTAAATATAAAAAGATTTATACACTATAAATAATGATAACTATAAAAAATATATATTTATAAGTACAATAAATACTTATATAAATTTCTTCACTGCCTTTGAATTTGGTTAAAGCATGTTTCTCTAGAAAGCTTTTACCTCCGTCTCCAAAGCTGTTGCTCACTTGAGTTTTGAAAGAGATGAAAAGATGAAAGCTCAAAAAATTTGCTGAAAATTTCAAATGACATTTTCTATGTATCCATGCAACAAGCTAGGGCACGAGTGATCAGTCAGACATCAGCCATCCTCAAATTGCGCTCTGATTACACAGGAACACAATTCACCAAATCACTAAGGGTGGACTGTCTGACTCACTAGTGGACCAAACATGCCCAGGATGACTGTGCGGGCAAGGCCAGGATGGGGTAAAGCTGGGGTGTCTGGTTCAGGAGGATGTGTGTAAGAAAGCTGGTGTTGCCACAGTCCACCCTGTAAAGCCCTTCCCTTCCTCTTAATTACAAAACACTGGCACTTCGGCACAGCCATGAGACACACTGACTGGTGAGTCTGCAATCTGCCTATTCCAACTGACCGATGCACTAGAGATGATCGGTATAACTGCAAATAGAGTGAAAGTGGAAAAGATGTCACCAATGACGCTATTAATAACCGATAAATAAACATTACGCCCACCGAAGGTCGATTTCCTTATAATGAAAGTTGTGCAAACAAGTAAACAGGATATTTAAACGTCAGACCAACACTCAGAGCAGCATCCAATGTTGACGCACTTGCGGCTGCACTGCCATTGTAGCCAACTAACAGCCGATATAGGTTCGTGCAACGAAACTTGTATTCGGTGCGAGTGATGATTAAGAACAAGAGTTTTGAAACAGAAACACACACACAGAGACAGTAGCAACAGAGATGCAACATACATATATCAAAACAAACATGCTGTTGCATGTCGCACAGAAAAACATTGGAATGACTCGATAGGACTACTGAGAAAATAATAGTCAAAATAATAGGCTTCAATAGGTCCACTTTAAGGTTACGCGGTGTGCTCAAAGAGGTTGCCTGCACTGCTGGAAGGGAATGGAGGGCTGATCTATAAGAAAGGCTCAAGACCATGCCAACAACCTCCAGCGGCTAAAAGAACATTGCCTGAAATCCAACCAACAAACATGAACTATGCCAGCCAATTTATGTCTATACCTATTGTCACCTGCATTGACACTCAAACAAGGATGCCAACGGCATTTCTCATAATGAAATTTCACCTGCACATAACTTTTATTCTGATATATGCAGAAGGAGTTATACTTCACACACCTCCAGTGCTGTAACCGCACAGGAACGTTGCTCTCTGTACAGTCATACAGTGAGGCAGCTGTAGGTTGAGTTATCCGGTGAGCTCTAGGTCTGCGGGTAAACCGTGCTCACCTTTAACAGGATGTCACCTAACCAATCACCCGTGACACACTCACAGACAAACAGACGAACAGAAATCAAAGCCGATAACTATCATTTAAAAAATGTAAACCAACAATATGATAAAGACTTTGATTGAAAGGTCTCTAATGGATTACAATAAACCAATCGGCTGTCAGCTGTTAAATTTAAGTACACAATATGAAGCACCAATTTAGGGCAAACCAATGACCAAGCAATGCTTCATTTTATTCAGTCTGTGTTGCAAAATGTTGCATTAGCAATTAAACATGTTCAGGCAATTTTGGTGCCAATTTTTTAAAATCAATTTTACTGGTAATTCACTGTAAGAAGAATTTGTGGGTATAATATGTAACAATTTACTTTATTTTGCTATCTTCACTTACATAAATGAACTATTGTGTCCTGCATACACTAGTAAAAAAGATACCAGGTGTCTGAATAACTTTTGATTTGACTGTACATTTCATTTATACTGTTCATTTCAAGTGAGAAAAGTTTCCTTAAGCTAGTTTAATTCATTTAATTTTTATAATAAAAAAAAAAGTATTTCTCATTAATTTAGTCATTTCAAATGCATTAAAACATTAGCATTACAATTACAATATGTGACTTTTTTACACAAGTTAAATTCATACATCATCTGAAAGCTTAATAAATAAACTTTTCATTGATGTGTAGTATATTTTTAGGATAGGAATTTGAAACTATTTGAAAATCTGGAATCTGAGGGTGCAAAAAAAAAAAAAAATTGAAATATTGAGAAACTCGCCTTTAAAGTTGTCCAAATTAAGTCCTATATTTTAGATATTTACAGTAGAACATTTCCAAATATCTTCATGAAACATGATCTGTACTTAATATCCTAATGATTTTTTGCACAATTTTTTTGTGTGACAATTTTGACCCATATAATGCATTGCTGGCTGCTGCCACAAATATACCCGTGCGACTTATGACTGGTTTTGTGGTCCAAGGTAACATATGTATTTGAATGTATAATATACTTTAATAATTTACTTTCTCAAAAATGATCAAAAGTCATAATCCCAGCTCTGCCAAAATCCTGTCATTCTGATAAATAAATAAGCGAATAAATAAGATCCTTTAATACACACATCTATAAAACATTTAAATGAAATGGATTTCCAATGTAAACAAATCTGCATTTGTTTACATCAGTGGAGAGATTTACCACTCTTTATGCAACAAGAAGGGTCTTGTTAAAAAACGTAGTTTAACGGTACTTATAAGAACACACACTCTAGAACTCTAAGCTGAATAATTAAACAAAATGCCCCTTATTTTCCCCTAAATGCACAAAATATATTGTCACGCGATTCAAGTTTTGGTTCTGATTTATCTCCGACTGTTCAAGAAAGAAAAAAACTCTAGAAAAAGCACCTATACACTGCTATGCAAATGTTCAAAATTCCTGCGTGGTACATGCGCGACACACTTCTAAATTTAAACTCCTGCACGTGAAAACAATCCAGCCTAATAAAATCCCCCTTTTCACACATTACAACTGTACTGCAGCTGCCCCCTGTGCAGTTTAAACATGTCTACCTGAAAGAGGACAGGCTTATGACTCAGATTCCCAGCCGGACGGGGCTGCGATGACTCGCACGGCTTACCGCACAACAGGCCTAGGGCAGCAGCCGCAGATAAAGCTGTCGCCTCGCTCACATCATTGATCGATTCTGTTTTGCTTTGCTGGTTAAAGACTTAGTAAGACCTTTTGTTAAAGACCTTTGTTCACTGTTTAACTCTTGCAAAGCCTAGTTTCTGTAGTGCACTATGCCATAACTGTTCATCTCGGTGTGCAATCGGTTTATTCATCCCCTTGTGATTCCGATCCAGTATCTGTAAATACAGAGAATAAAAGGCTGATTATTGTCCAGTGTATTATTACGGTCAGTATTAGTAAGACAACTCTTATAGCATTCCAGTGAAAAGCTTAGTCACCACCTAGTCACCCTCCATGGGGACTCAATCCTGAGACCTTCTACTCAATGCTGTCTTTGTCCAGTGATGCCTCCCAAACAGGTGACTTTGCCCTCTGAGCTTTCAAGAAAAGAGCAAGAATTTAACTCCTCCATGCCAGGAATGCAATGGGAAATTAGTAATTTGTGATCACAATTTGAAGCCCATGAGTGTACCAGAAATAGCAGGGGTGGTCAGTTAGTAATGTCCCCTATTAGCGCTGGAATGAGTTGACCAATTCAGCTCCTGTCAGGAATATCTCTTTTCCCATCCGTCACCAGTTTTCTCTACTTCTCTTATCTGTCTTGGGCTGTCACCATCAGTCACAATTAAAGTACTTTAATAAAAAACAGGTTCATCTGCATATTCTTTGATCTGATAATGTGACTTGACGAATGTTCTTAAGGAACAGCAGGGGATGCTGTCAGATGGAAATGTATGCTGGTGCATTTAAAAAGGACGCATTCCTCTGTTAATCAGTTAGCTGCCATTCACTTGGAGCTCATATACTGAGTTCATGACTATCAATGCAATTCTAACAGTAAGGAGTTTTTTGGAATGAAAACTACCGCCTGGCTTCACCAATCAACAGTACTGATGTGACATCATCGATGGGAGGGGTTAAATGAGGTGAGACCACAGACTGTTTCAGTATGATTTAACACAGGCACCTAGAGGGATAGTTCAGCCAAAAAAGGAAAATGTCTTCATTTCCTCCCTTATATAATTTCAAACCTGTTTG
This sequence comes from Pseudorasbora parva, assembly GCF_024679245.1. Lineage (NCBI taxonomy): Eukaryota > Metazoa > Chordata > Actinopteri > Cypriniformes > Gobionidae > Pseudorasbora > Pseudorasbora parva. The sequence goes on along the minus strand of NC_090194.1, from coordinate 5,641,208 downwards.
ACTTTCTTTTTCCAAAAGTAGACGTTTAGCAGATTATCTGAGCTGCTTTCTTTTATACAATGAAAGCATGTTCTAAACCGCATGGCACAAATGCATTTAGGGTGTGTCCAAAGCCACTTTTGCTAGTTTAACAATGGAATGGAATAAACCAACCAGAGTCTCTTCTCCCATTCCCTTTAAAGGCCAGTCTTTTTATGCGGAAAAAAAATTCTCCAGAGAGGAATCCTTTTATTTTTAATATTTAAAAATGTTTGTGTGCTGCTGCGCGTCCCTGTGTGTGTAATAAGCAGTGTACGTGCATTGTGCTCCCGCCAACTTGCTCTTTAAATACCAAAAAAAAAAAAAAAAATCAATGGCACAGTCTATTTCAGTTGTCTTAAAGCTACACTGTGTGATATTTCCCCCCATCTAGCGGTGAAAAGCTATATGACCATCCAGTGAATAATAGTTTCTGTTCCTCTCAATTCTGATTTCGTTTTAACTCCTATGGTGGCCGATTTAGTCCAAGATTAACACGGCAATCCCCCTCTTCACATTCAACACGGTGCCATTGAGTGTTAAAACGCGAAAGGCGAAGCTTGAATTTACGGATATGTCCCTCTTTGGCTAATGTACTTTCAAGATGGAGGAGCAACATGGCGACCGGCATTCGAACCCCTCACCCGTATGTAGTTTCAATGGCATATTATAAACTGACGAGGATACTTTATTACTTGAAAGAAGTAAATATACATTAATAAGCACATACATTTTTGAAAGAACTAAGTGTTTTTAGCTAAGAATAAACTAAAAAAGTTACACAGTGTAGCTTTAAAATAGAAATGTGCCCAGACTGCGCCTGAACACGTCTTGTTTTCAGACCAGCAAACTCTTGTGCATTTGCTATTTAAAACACACATGATGTGAAAATGATGAAACTAAACTAGCAAAAAGGCATATGACCTAGTTAAGTCAAAGGCATATGATAGTTTTAACCCTTAAATGCATACCTCGGGTCTTTAGTGACCCGGGACGTCCTTCACTTCTCCTCATTCATTTGTTAAAGTTAGACATTAACCTTCTTAGTATTCCTCAATCAATTAATTATAAACAATATAACAAGAAAAAACAATACAATTTTAAAAGAATGCGTGTTTTCCCAATACGCTTTTGCAAAAACTGTATATGGTCGCTAACGACCCGAGGTGTGTAACAGTTTAAGTATATTTTTTATGCACAACAATAATTGAATCTTTGGTGACTTAAGAAGTGCAATTCACTGGTGTCTGATAGACAGTGATGAAGTGACGGTTCAGTCATAGTAACCGCAGACAGAAAACCAAAAAATAGGAAGTATCATCTGCAAAAGTTGAAATGGCTCAGCGATTTACTGCACAGCAACTACTGAATCAAATAATCAATCAAATATAATTCAAAGGTCCAAAAGGTAACAAAATAGGCTTTATTTTTATTCTTGTGTAATTGTGACTCTAATATAGAGTTTCATAATATTCCGACAAGCAGAGATTCATCCATCTTATATCAGGGTCGCTAAAAACCCAAATAGGTAATAATGATTGGTTATTAGTCGTTATTAAAATGTTTCTTTAAAGCTACGGTCTTCATTCACTTTCATTGTATGGAAGAGAGCAGCTCAGACGTTCTGCTAAATATCTCATTTTGAGTTGCACGGAAGAAAAATGTCAGTAAACGTGACAACATTTTCATTCACAATTTCAAACCGTTTTGACTTTCTTTTTCCAAAAGTAGACGTTTAGCAGATTATCTGAGCTGCTTTCTTCTATACAATGAAAGCATGGTCTAAATCGCATGGCACAAGTGCACTTAGTCCGAGTCTGTAAACGTAACAACATTTCAATTTTCTTTCATAATTCATCCTTCTTTTAGACACAACCTGAAAGCAAGCCAATACAGATGGAGCAGTTTAATATCTACAAGCAAGTCTGCCCTTGGCAAGGCATTAGTTCTAAGATCTCACTCACGATTAGTCTGCAAATCAGGAAATAACAATAATAAATAGCATTAATATAAGACAGAACAATAAGCCACACACCCTCTAAAACAAAGAAAAAGACTTTAACAGGAAATCAAAGCCTTTCAGGACTACTAGTCTACAGTAATGTCAAATCATGCATAGTCTGAAGATAATTTGCACTGAGTGAACAAGGACACGGTTCCATTCCAGTAATTGCTTGTTTTCACGTTTTGTTCCGACTTTTAAATTCTTTCCCCCCTCCCCTCACATCCTGTAAAAAGCTGCTTGAGGACCCTGGTATCTCCTCACGATGGATAATTTGGTTAAGTGTAGTTCCACAAAATAAAGCAAGACTTGAACTTATTGACGTCACAGTAATTTAGCAGCACAGGTCCTCACAAATCAGCTAAGCTCTCAGAGACTTGGCCAAAACTGTAATGCATTAAATAACTCTTAACTGCAAAGATAAAAGATTTTCCATTATCAACAATTGTAATTTATAGATATTCCACTTTAAGACAGGACAATCCATATAGCAATACACAGAGATACAGAACACAGACTGAAAACAGACATCCATCATTTAATCGTATGTTTGTTCGTCATTTAAACAATTCTTTTGGGCCACCTCGGCCAAAACCATTGACCTGGTCATGAAATACAATACATGCAGAAACTGAAGCCTACATGTGTATTTAAAATCCTTGGCAGACGATGCAAATTGCATTTATTTGGTATTAATCTTAAAATAGTCATTTTTGTGTCTCCTCTTTGGATATGGAGCTATATTCCCATTTTTTCTTTGGACAAATATTTTAAGCTATTGTTCCATCTATAATAACTTTTCATTGAACTTTGCTTTGAAAATAGTAAATTAGTAAAAAGTCACAGTGAACATACCATTACATGTATGAAATAATGATAGCTGAATAATCTTTTTCTTTTAAAATGTCTAAAGACTATATGTACTTTTTAGATGTAATATGCATTTATAAAATCAGTTAAAAATAGTATGTGCTTCAGAAAAACGAAACAAAAACAAACAACAAAGATTCATTAATTAAATAAAACACACAAATAAAAAAAAGCTTTAAAAAAAAGATTCTAAGGGTCAGAATTACTGTCATGTAGAATCAATCATTTTATAGAAAAACACTATACTTTCAATAAATGTTTGTTATTTTAAATATAAAAAGGTTAGATAATTATGCCATTAATGTTGCTTGTCATGAAAATAATTTTCCTCACAATTCAGGATCAACATCCAGTCCGTTATACATTCAAACCTAAATTAATGTTTAGCCATGCATCACCCTGCTGAAACGGCGACCTCATGTATTAGAAATGAAGAATTTACCCAACTTCACTTTGAGGGAAAGAGAACTGAAAGCTTATCTAATATTTGTATCAGCCATAAAAGTCTAGCTAACATGAAATACGCCAGAAAGTCATCTTAGATTTCACATCACCACGTGTTTACATATTTCATTACTAAATGATAGTATTTTATTCGTTTTAATGATAAACAGGTTTCAAATAAGCATTTAAAATACTTATCCCATTTGCACGAATAGTAAGTCTCACACTTTCTAAAGTAACATCAGCACTAGTTTACATGCAAAACACAATTCATTTCCATTATATGCTTTCACAATGCCAACAACAAGATACGATAGAAAGTTATTGTGAAACAGACTCACAGTTTGAATAGTTGTGCGAGAAAGAAACACCACTTACACACACCCTGCTTGTCACAGTAATCAAGTAAGCAGGGTATCTGTTAATTACAAATTGCTTGTGATCTAATACATAACAGAAGGAAAAATATTATAGACATCGTCTCCAACGATATGTCCTTGATTTTCCCTTTAATGTACAAAATTCTGTTTTGGAAATGATTTATCATAGGTATTCAAAAGATAACCTTCACTTTGCAAAAATTAAATGAATCTGAAAGGAAAATATCTTTCCATAGCTCTTAAAATCACATTACTATAAACAATGAAATAACACTTTGAAAACACTACTAGAGTAATTAAGTTGGACAAAGTGCAGTGATTATTGATGGATTTTTTCACGCCTATAAAATCAAGGCAGGACCATAAATGTAGAGGAAGAAGAGTTAATAAGTGGAAGGTAGTAAAAGAGGTAAACATTAACATTTGTGTCATAAAGCACAGGATACGGAGCGGCACACCATCCAGGCCTGAAACAGGAAGGCCTGCATGACTTTTTTACTGGGTTATGACTAAATACTAAAAATGTATTGCTCCAGAACGTTTACAGCGAAGACAAGAATATTCCAGTAATAACAGCATTTTATTTCTCTTTAATTGCGTGATGTGTGGATAATTGTAGTGTAAATCTGAATGCTCTCTATGGGCTATATTTATGAGCTGCGTGTGAAAACTAGTAAATGTAAGAAAGCTAAATGTATAGCTTGTGCTGTTCTGCCAAAAATGTGAAATCTGGAGGAAGGAGGACAGAGAAAAACAATTTAACTTGTTTCGCCGACAGAGAAAAATGACTTAAAATGGCAGTAAATAAAAATAATCTTTTGATGCCTTGAGGAAAAATGAGAAAGGGAGGCAAGATCGTTTCTGGGTACAATCCTACAGACCTGCTTCATCTAAAAAAAAAAAAAAAAGAGCACATAAGCGGGCTTTTTTCTATTTTAAAAAAGAAAAGTGGGGGTGTTTCTTAGAAATATAGATATTTATTCAAGAAACGCAGGCTTTGGTTTCACAGTTTTTATCTTAATGATCTATTCACAGGCTCCCAATTTCTTTTATGATGGGGATTTTCCCATTTCTCTTTCTTTTTTAAAAATCAGTAAATAATATTTTCTATCACCTAAACCTTAATGTAACCCTCACACACACCTTTGTGATTTTTTAAAAACTTTTTTTATCAAGGCAACATTTAGTATGTATATTCATCTCTTCACTAGTGTAGGTGCTTTCACTTTTCACTATATGCTTGTGGGGACTTTTGGTCCCTCATTGTAGACAAAACCTGACCTAGACACACACTCTTCTTCCAAACACATGAACATCAGTGATTCTGTGGTAAACTTCACATTTCTGCACCTTTATACCACAACAACCCTATCTGCGCCACTCACGCGAGACACACACGAACTGGTCCTCAAAACGGTTAAGAAGGCACGCACACACGCTCAAATGGATTTGAGTTGCATCATATCTGCATGTGTACTTGGTAAAACCACAAAAGGACACAGAGAGATAAACAGTAATGACATGGTAAACGCAACTCTCAAATCACATCCAGTTCCTTGAATACATTTTCATTTACTCTGAAGAAAAACAAGTCCATAAATAACCAAAATCTGCTGATATTCCCTCCACTTAATTTTGGGACAAAAACATCATGTGGACAAAAAGTGAGGAAAATAAGGTTTTTTTTTTTTTCTTCATTGGAAACAGATTTGTAAGAAATTCCCTATAGCATCAGCAATTTTGGAAAGTAAGAGGGCAACAAGCTGTTTTCAAAGCGGAGTGCTGATGCAATCTACATGTGCTGTTGCAGTTATGGCCGGGATGATTGATGCTTTGCATTGTCAGATGGGGCTGCCCCGAAGACAGGTGTTCACAGGCCAAAAACAGCAGCACTGAACACCACCTATAGCATCCTATTACCCTGTTGCAACATTGGCCACCGCCACAGCACAGGTGCTTAAAGAGTCTGGGGTTTAACACAATACAGCATGTGTTTGCAATTCAACATACAGCAGATGGTGGTGATGTGGATCTTAACAGCTCAATTTATATAACTTTACTTCATGTCACTCTGTGGACAGTCTCTAAAAAACACTGCACAACCAGGGCTTGACAGCTAACCAGCTACTGTGGCTAGTGGTTTTCTAAAGTTACCAGCCACAATTTTGACATTGATAAGGAAAAACCGCCATATAGATATTTTAGTATTTATCTCATCATTTGGCAGCAGGTATATTAGGCTGCTGTCACTTTAAGACATAACGCTGTTACACATTTTCTTTCTCAACTGTTCACGTTCATTTAAAACTTAACAGACTGTGTTTATGTGAATACTCACCAAGACCAGAAATATGAGAGGCGACTTAACCACCATATGCACGGGTATATGCATTTGGGTGTGAGAGCACAAAATCTGTGCGAATGAGTAAATTTATGCATAAATACGAATCCCACCCTGAAATTCAAGCCCTGTAACACCAACAATATTCATCCGGAGCGAATGAAATGAGTGAGCAGTTCATATATTTCAGTATCAATATGCATCGAAAAATCTATATTTGTGACAAAACTACATTGCACTTAGGTTATTATTTTTAAAATACTACAATTGAAAAATGTATATATTATATATAAGATTCAAACTGTCAAACTGGCTAGTGTCAAGCACTGTCCACAACATAAATGTCCTTCAGTAAACTATGAAGGTCTGCAGGTACAATAATTAAGAGGCCCCATGAAAAACACTTAAAGGGATAGTTCACCCCCACAAAAAAGTACTTTAAAAATTTATAAAAGTGCTCCAAACGGCTCCAGTTAATAAAGGCCTTCTGAATTGAATTGATGGCTTTGTGTAAAAAAAATCCATATTCAACATGTTATAAAGTATAATATCTATAGCTTCCGGTGGACCACCTTCCATATTCACCTTACAAAAAAGTATAACACCTCTCGCAGTTCAAAGCACTTACACTACGTCTGCTGAAAGCTATAGATATTTTATTAACATGTTAAATATGGATATTTTTCTTAAACAAACCCATCGATTCACTTCAGAAGGATTTTATTAACCCTCTGCAGCCGTGTGGATTACTTTTATGATGGATGGATGCATGGATGGATGGATGGATGCACTTTTTTGGCCTTCAAATTTTGGGCTGCCATTCACTGCCATTATAAAGCTTTGAAGAGCCAGGTCCTTTTTTTAAAACATAAAACTCTGATTGTATTCGTCTGAAAGAGGAATATCATATACACCTAGGATGAATTGAGGGTGAGTAAATCATGGGGTAATTTTCATTTTTGAAATATTCACATTTCTGGGGTCGATAAGATTTTTTTAAAGGATTCATTAAATTGATCAGAATTGACAGTAAGGATTTGCATTTTTTTTAATCAATTTAAATTAAAAGCTGTTCATACATTCAACTCAAGTGAATATTTGACTTTTGATGGCAGACTGCGATATTATGTCAAATCTGAGAATGAGCATGTAATGCTCATTCTCATGAATCCATGAATGATCAGTAATTTAGTTGATATTGTTAATTTAGTTTAGTAGTTACATTTTTTTTTTATTTAATAAAATGTATTTCATTTAGTTGAAACTTTTCTGTCCCCAACTGAGGAAGCCAAGCCAAAGGCGACAGTGGCAAGGAACCAAAACTCCCTCTTTTCGAGTTTTAATAATGGAGAAAAATTAAGCGGAAAAAAACAGGGCTCAGTCGGGATGCCAGTTCTCCTCTGGCCAATTAACAAAGAGTGTATGATTATTAGGCAACCTTACAGGTCAGAAGTCATATTAGATCGGAAAATTCGAAAGATTGGAGACGGGTTCACTGAGGATGACATGTCGATTAAACAAATATTAAATAGGAATATTCGAAGGATCGGAGTCATCACGGCAGAGACGGGTTTATTGAGGATGACGTGTTGATGAGACAATTTCAGAGGGGAGACTAATTGACACGGTCATGTCATTTTAAACAGCTGTCAACCTGTCAGCAATCAACATGTCTTTCAGCATCCCTCCACCACCACGTCTTCCTCACACTCACCGGGTTGCTTTCCTAACCAGAGATACGGGCGGAGTACTCTGGGTTTGGGCAAAATACAGAGCTCTGAGCCCTCTCCTCGAACAGCACGCCAAATATGCATACTACTACACATTCTTTTATGTATACTATTTACTATCTAATTATTTGTAAGTGTGAACTTTCGAACTTACCCACATACAGGAGAGTTACAATGTGGAGAAGCCACAAATACCCCCAGACTGTTGCATGCACTGAGTGAAGCATGGGGGTGGATCAGTGATGGTTTGGGCTGCAATGGGAATCCCTAGGCCCACTACACTCACTCATGCTATATGAGCGCATCACTGCAAAGGACTACCAAACCATTCTGGAGGACCATGTTCACCCAATGCAAAACACTGTACCCTGAAGGTGGGGCAGTGTATAGGGATGATAATGCATCAATACACACAGCAAGACTTGTGATAGAGTGGTTTGATGAACATGAAAGTGAAGTTGAACATCTCCCAATGGCCTGCACAGTCACTAGATCTGAACCACTTTGAACTGTTTTGGAGGACTGCGTCTGGAAACCATTCCCTCCACCATCATCATATAGTGACCTGGCCACTGTTCTGGAAAAAAGCACGGCCCAAAATCCCTCTGGCCACTGTGTAGGACTTCTATCTGTCATTCCCAAGACAAACTGATGCTGTATTTGCTGCAAAAGAAGGCCCTCTACCATACTACTAAATTATTGTGCTCTAAAACCAGGCGTCATGGACACTTTCTGGCTGTACAAGTTTGTTGAACATATTCATAAACGGGGCTGTAACCACTATTGGCATTAAGGGCACAAAGTCCCCCCCAATAAATGATATTAGCCTACTTAAAGGGTTAGTTCACCCAAAAAAATGACAATTCTGTCATTAGTTACTCACCATCATGTCGTTTGACACCCATTAGACCTTTGTTCATCTTTGGAACACCAGTTAAGATATTTGTGTTGAAATCCGATGGCTCAGACAGGCCTTCATTGACACCAATGTCGTTTCCTCTCTCAAGACCCATAAAGGCACTAAAGACGTCGTTACAAAGCCCATCTCGCTACAGTGGTTCTACCATAATTTAATGAAGCGACGAGAATAGTTTTCTGAAGCCTCAGAGCTTAATGAATCAAGTTATCGATTCATGATTCGGATCACGGGACTTTTGTGATCTGAATCATGAATCGATACATGATTCATTAAGCTCTGATGCTTCAGAAAGCTGTTTTGAAATCGGCTATCACTTTATAAGTCGTCATTTCGTGTGGTTTTTTTGCACACAAAAACTATTCTCGACGCTTGATAAAATTATTGTAGAACCACTGTAGTGAGATGGACTTTGACGTCTTTAGTGCCTTTATGGGTCTTGAGAGAGGAAATGACATTGGTGTCAATGAAAGCCTTTCTGAGCCATCGGATTTCAACAAAATTATCTTCATTTGTGTTCCGAAGATGAAAGGTCTTACGGGTTGAATGACATAAGGGTAACTAATTATTTATTATATATAATACTTATTAATTTTTGGGCAAGCTAACCCTTTAAAGCAGTAGTTCACTTTAAAATAAAAAATAGCCCATGATTTACTCACCCTCAAGTCATCCTAGGTGTATAGTTTGAAGCTCAAAAAAGCACATCCATCCCTCATAAACGTACTCCACACGGCTCCGGCGAGTTAATAAAGGCCTACTGATGCGCATCGATGGATTTTTATGAAGTAAAACTTTAAGAAGTAAAACATCGAGCTTCTGACAGACCGCATCGCGTATTAAACTCCTTTAATGGTTCTCTTCCTTACGCACCGCTCTGTTTGTTGTTACAATCTAAAAAGTGCTGGGTTAAAAACAACCCAAGTTGGGTTGAAAATGGACAAACCCAGAATTTTTTGTTGTTTGAACCCAGTAAATGGACCCATTCAAACAACCCAATTACTGGGTTTGTCCATTTTCAACCCAACTTGGGTTGTTTTTAACCCAGCACTTTTTAGAGTGTAAGATGACGGATAGTTAAAAAAGTAAAAATTTTATGCTGGTCAATGTCGAAATGTTCAGTGAAGATGAGAGTGAATTCCAACGCGGCACTTTTAGTTTTGACAGTGAAAGAGTGCATGTGTGATAAGATATAAGTTAAACACGTAATATTTGATAACTGCTATATGACGGAAACATTTAATGACCCACAGTAACAAACAGTGATGCAAACTACTCAACTTTTTTAATGTAATTTAAACGATGTCATTCATAACTGAATGGGACAAGACAAAACAAGTTTTTCACATTTTTGACATATTAGAGATACACAAACAAGACTGAATGTGTGAATGTGCTTTTTTAAATAAAACATTATTTGCAAAGAGTTTAAATGGATTGGGGAGCAAGGGGTTAGTTGTGACACACATGGTTTAAAAACTGTCCACACATGACAGGATGACAAAACTTTGTGTATTTACTAGTTGCCATTTCATCATTATTTAGAGAAAAGTTAAAAAAAAAAAAAGTTTTTTTGAAGATATCACTGAACATTTATTTAATCATACCAAAGGTAAATTAAGTACTTAAGTTACTTAAGTAACTTTTTGCCCTTTCCGGGCAAAGTGCGCTAAGCTGCTGTCCAATCACAACACGGGAAGCTCTGGCCCAATCAGAACTCGTTACGTGTTTCTGAAGGAGGGAATTCATAGAACAAGGAAATCATCAGGCCGTTTTTAGGACAGAGGAAACAGCGCTGTACAGATAAGTAAAGTGTGTGAAAAATACTGTTTTTTTACACGCAAAACACGAACTCATGTTATATTGCACACTGTAAACACAACCAAAGCTTTGAAGAACGGGACCTTTAAATCCCAGTAGTGCAGGTGGGGTGCGTGCTTTATAATAATGAGCCCCTATTAGAACTACGCTATTATATTCTATACTTTTATGAATTATTTTGAGAAACCATGAGAAAAGGGTAAATAAGGACCAAGAGTCAATGTTCAGAAATTATAAATTATTATTATTAATATTTTTTAACTATGCTGTAGCTGTATTATTATATTTATTTTTAAAAGTTAATAATTGTATTTTATTGACAAAATATTTTAGTTTGTCTTGGATTTTTTTAAAAATGATATCAGGTAAAATGTTAAACTTTCATATGCTCATGTCACATCGTTCCCCTCACATGTTACCTATGAGGCATGCTGTCACATTACACTTCCATTCTTTCAGGGTAAATCAAGAAAAAAGTATACACTGTATAAATGAAACAAAAGCACATAATTGTCGTGTGAAATTAATGTGGGGGGAAATAAATACTTTGAACCGCAAGTGGATTTACACAAACTGAGTAAGAGGTGTTAGGTTGTGCCCCCCTCTCCTCAACCTCAAAACTCTAGGCTATAATTAGACCTGCAACTTTGTTTACCATTCTTATTTGTTCTTTATTCCCTTAAATCCCTTTGGATCCTTTAATTACTTAATTTCTTGAAATAAAGACACAACCCCCCTCCCTCTCTCAAAAAACAAAAAACAAACTTCAAGACATGGTTACAGTCATGGTTCATAATATAAACTACATCGGTGGTTCTTCTGATAATGTGTCAACTTGAGGAGAACTGACTTCATACATCTATGAAAAATGACCTCAAGACCAGTCGGTTAAAAATAATTAAAGAGGAGCGAAGTTTTGTTATCTAATGCAATAACATTCACTTTTAAATGTGGTTCAGTGTCCAAATATGTTTAGAGGACTTTATGAGCTGTGTCTCAAACTTCTCATAAGATGCATTAGTTTGCATGTCTCTGTCTCTCTTAGTGTTTGTCTCCATCTCTCTCTCCTTCTTTCTCACACACACCCACTCATACTAGTGTTTCAAACTGCCCTTTTAACCATTATGGGATCTTTATGTGAAATAGCGGTTCATATGAAACACTCTGGGTGGGCGTCATATCTTCAGATTAGAAGGACCACAGGCCACAGGCCAATGACAGAGACAACGTCAGATCCATTACATGACAGGGCCAAATCACCATCCTGCACTGTCAACAAAACCAGGACCAACCTGAGCTATGCCATCAGATCTAGGCTGCAACTACTCATCCCTGTGGGAAAACAAAAACTAATACAAAAAAAATTGAGTCGCATTAACGCAAGACACTACAGGCAAAGGCATTGTTTTTTCATGCACTGGTCAATTTTGGGATATTTTGCTTACATAACATGCCTTCTTTCAGACAGTTGGAAAGAAAAGATCCAAAATAGACACTTAAGTGTTTATTTCATGACACTTTATCTACTCACGTCTGTAGATTTTAATTACATACACATCTTAATCTTTTTATGAGTTTTTATCTCATGCACTGAGCCAGAAATCTCTGTTTCAGTAGCACTTATACATCCGTTCCCCTGAAGGTTTCAGAAGGGTTTGTTCAGGGTTTCTGCAGGTTTTATGAAGGTAAATATAAGACCTTTAAAAATCAATTAAAGAAAATGCAGAACAATATGTTCTCTTAATGTAAATGTCTAAACAATATGTTCTCTTAATGTAAATGTCCACATTACTGGTGGCACTTCAAAGTTTGGAAATACAATTTTCAACAGATTTCCATACATTTTAATACATTTTACACAAAGAAAATTGCTTCAAGTTGAGATCTTGGGGAATCTTGTAGAAGTGAGTTGAAGCCATCTGCCATGGGTTCATAAAAATCTACTTCATTTCAATTTTCACAGTCATTTTCATATCCACAGATATTTGTTTGTTTTAAGCATAAACTCACTTAATTTTTAACTCACTTAAAGACCTAATTTCTTCATTTTGCATTTCATTAAATGTAACTTGATCTAAGGATGTTTTGAATTTGTACTGGAAAAAAAAAATCCTGAGGAAGAACATAATTTTTTTAAGCGCATGCAATTTAATTTTGCAATTAAATGTAGGGCCCTGTGTTTTATTTTCTTTAGTTTTATAGTTTTAATTTTGAACTCTGCTTTAATGGTTAGATTTCATTTCACTGACTTTTATTCATTTTCGAAACACAAAAAAAGTTGTTCTTTTATAATTTCTGTCCCTCCACTGACAGTCTGTGCTAATTCCAATTTGATGCTTCAAAAAGTTCATAAAGAGATCATAAAACTAATCCATACAAATCAAGCCGTTTATTCCAGATTTTCTGAAGAGACTCGATCTCTTTATATGATGAACTAAAGTCTTACGGGTTTGGAGTGACATTAGGGTGAGTAAATGTTGACAGAACTTAGTAAATTTCATTTTTATGAATGCAATTCCGTCCACATTTTCTGCATTGCAGAAATCTTAGGGTGCTAATTTAATGCCATGATATTGAATTTAAGACATTTTTAAGGCCTTAAAGTTTAAGACGAAACCCTATATCATTCACTTGATTTACAACATGCTATTCCTAACACATGGTAAAAAAATGTGTTAACCTTTAACTCAATCATTTTTAACCTGGAATTAAATGTATACAATGCTCAGATTTCTGTACTGGAAAAGTGTGCAAACTAGTGTATATATATGATAAGATAATGCCTCATTTGCATATTTATTTCAGAAATTTCAGAAAACGTGAAGTACTGTGATTAATGACCTGGGGAAAGAATAGTGATAAATATGAAGTAAAATATTTAACTTGTAGTCTGTTGCCTCAAGTTCCATTTAAAAGCTAAATCCACGCATCATGTAATGCCTCCCAGAAAGCATACATGGTTATAAAACATATATTTAGCATACAAGCTGAAGCTTAGTCTATGTTTGTGAAAGCGATTGCACAGTGAGTATAACAACAACAAGCGACATGTGGGCGTACAGCATCAACAACTCCCGTCTATCTAGGCCATTTAGATCTGAAAACAAGATGATGGGAATTTCAGAGCAACGGACAACGTCTGGACCCCATGATCTCATTCCGGCCTGTAATTTACCAATGGCACTACCACCATACTAATTTGCACAGTCAAACTGTCAATTTGATGTCTTATGGGAACTGTAGGTAGACACCTTGCAGACTATGTACAGGGTTTCCCCGGCGCAATGGCACATTTGCTGGTGACTTTCTCTCCGTTTTCATTTAACTCTTTCCGCTATACATCTAAGCAGTACGCCCACCCTCTCTGACACACCAAAACCACACACACACACACACACACACAATATGTGCATGTGCACACACACACACACCATTCTGCCTTTCCATTTGCTCATGGGCCCCCAGATAAAAGTCAATGTCTTGAATTACTCACCCAATGAGGGCCACCATCTGCTTCACTATATGTGCTTGCTGAAGGTATCACAAAGACTTTCTGTATGAGAGAGAGAAGTCACTCCATCAGTTATCCATGTGCTCATTGGGGAGTGGTACTGGGTGATACACTCATAACCACATCAGATGCCCCCCTACGGACCTTCTAACTCAGCAAATGAGCAGGCGGTGGTCAGCAGAAAGAGAGCTTTTTCTGTGATCAGAGGTTAAAGCACAACATGACACATCTTAGAGCTGACATACAAGGCCTTATACAGATGGTGTAAGCCTTACAAGGCCCAGGGCTACAGCTAATACACTCGAGGGAGGGAGGGAGGGAGGGAGGGAGGGAGGGAGGACTGTGAAAAAAAAAGAAGAAAAGAAACAAAAACATGTCTGAAAACCTGACTGGAAGTAAAACAGGATCAAAGATGGCTCCTGTCCAGTCTAGATCCTGCTGACTCACAAGTTCAGCCATGATAAAAGGCAGGATGGGCGGCGTGTGTGTTGGGGGTCGGGGTTTTGTTGGCTGTGCCTGGTGCAACTCAATCAGTCGAGACTTACTCATTATGTTTTTTTTCTGCTGCAGTGTTTGTCACGGCTGTCATGGCTGATTCGGACAAACACACACTGTAATGTCTGGTGCCTGCATAAGCACATCTGGAGCTACTTTCAATTAGTTGTATTGCTTTATTTGTGCAGTTATAATTAGCATATGCTTTATGTATAAAGTACATGCATAAATGAAAAAATGAAAAAAAAAAAAGAAGATTGGTGGATTTAGGGAAATTAAGAATAAATACATATCTAATGTTTTGTTAATCATTTTATTATATGGTTATGTATATACACTTGGGTTAAAAATAACCCAAGTTGGGTTGAAAATGGACAAACCCAGAAATTGGGTTGTTTGAATAGGTCCATTCACTGGGTTCAAACAACCCAATTTCTGGGTTTGTCCATTTTCAACCCAACTTGGGTTGTTTTTAACCCAGAATTTTTTCGAGTGTAATTATGTTTTTGCATATCAGCATAAATACCAGTTTTTTTAATATCTAATCATGATATACAAAAGAGCATATGCACAAAACATGCTGAAACTAAAACACCAGCACCGAGGGTTAATGAAATCAAAGGAAACATTTGAGACGAGTGTATCATGTTATATACAAAAACATATTGTGTGTCTGAATCCACCTGATCCACAGGTGAGGCCATTCAGATATCGTATATGTATGACTAACACTGACACACTCACACTCTTTCTGTCTGTATCACCCTTCACGCACTTGCTTAGATGCACACACTTTCTGTCTGCTTTTAGATTTCACACTCCTTTCCCCTTTTCTTCCTCCTCGCAAACACACACAACAGCTCAACAGTTTAAATCTATTCTCATCACTGCATTTTTTGTGTTCTAAATGTGCAGTTAAGCACATGAATAAATAGGATTATTATGATACATATCCATTAATTAGATATTAAGGGACTTGAGAAAGTATAGTATTTGTGCACAAACTTATTTTATTTGAAAACTGTAAAACAAACAAAACAGACTTTGAGGGGAACATCAAAATGGGTTATTCAAATGACAGATTCATAGTTTGTTTTATTTGTTTCATATTGACTAATGAAATTTTATCAAATCACAGAAATTCAATTTGGCCAATTGAAAATTTTTTATGTGACCAGTGACTAGAAAATGTTCAATTGGAGAGGCCTGAAGTTTTTTACAGTGTACTGCAGTATAAGGGAATAATGGAATTGTGTTGCCTATAAGCTTTTAATTCTAAGAAGGAAACAACATTAAAATCTCAAACAACTACACATTTTCATGAGATTAACTTAATTTATGTATATGAGGGCATGTTTATTTATCACTGTGGGGATTGATTTCAAACACTGATAAAGGCAGCAATTTCTCATTTTCACTTTGAGTGTTTTGCCAGCTGTCATAACGGTTGTGTTAACAAGCTGTGAGTAAACTGCTGAAATTACTAGACGAAAGATGTTTAGGTCCACTTCATTATGGTGATTTTTTTCTTCTTCAATCTTATCGGCAGGCATTTAGTGCACATATTTGAACGCATATAAAACATCTAAGTGTATTTTAGATGCACTGATACAATGCAAAATGATTACCCTATACATATACATATATATATAGGGTTTATATAACTTCCTAAAGTTGCTTCCCTGAAACTAGTCATACTGAAACTATGTATGCACAGTTGGACAATTTCCACCTTAATTTAATACATCTGAGTATGGAATGAATGTCAGGGTGTCTCGATTTAGAGGCTACAGCTGCAACTTTTTACAAAATGGAGGCAGATAAACACAAAATGGCCGCCTCTAATTTTACTTTAGAGTCACAGTTGATCAGAATACTCCTGACTCCACAAATATGAAGTTATGAAAACATTATACATTGTAATATAAAAAGGATGAGTACCTTATAGTTATGGTTATGTTTGGATACACATATATTTTAATATATAGCCTACATACATACATAGAGACATATATTAAATGTTCATATATTCACAAACATATACAACTTCTTTTCGATATGTACATTTCTCTTTTACCTATTTATTTGTCTTTGTTTGCATTTAAGTAACTAAGAATACAATGGTTGTAAATTTAAATCATATACACTTTAGTTTAGGGTCCAATTCTCACTATAAATCTCATATACTGCATATATGGATATTGGCTTTTTATTATACTAATTTAGCACATATTAATGCCTTATTCTGCACTAACATATTCTACATCTTAATCCTGCCCAATACCTAAACTTAACAACTACCTTAATAACTATTAATAAGCAGTAATTATGAGTTTATTGAGGCAAAAGTCATAGTTAATAGTTAGTTAATAGTGACAACTGGACTGTAATCTAAAGTGTGGCCATATTTAAATACAGAGGGGTAAGTCTGTGAACACACATCCTCCGGCATTCATATAATAGTTTATTAACATTTGGGGTATCAGCATTAGTTGTGTATGTTTGTAAAGTCTTTACTCACCTCAGTGTGTCTCATTGCTGCTTATAGCACTAAAAATAAAGTCCAGAAATGGTTTGGGAAAATATCCAGAGGTGATCCATGAAACAGATATGAGATCTGAAACATACAAAAAGATCATAAAGGTCTAGGAAAGCACGAGAGAAAAAATATTTTGTTCTGAATATATATTTTAAAATAGATGTAATGAAATATAGTAACAGTGATGTTTACTGTGTTCTTTATGAAATTAAAATAGATTGTAAGTTAGTAATAATTCAATTCTGGATAACACACGAGGAAGAACAATATCCGTCAGTCCGATTCCTTAAAGTTGTTCTGTTTTTTGTTTTTTTTGAAAGTGTGAGCTCTGAATAAAACTCTTCATCCCTGTCAAACAGTGACATATTCTTGCTATTACTAATAACCTTGAAAGGTCTTCTATTCGTCAGAACACTAACAGAGACACGGGCAAGAATTCCTGAGGAACTCTCAGATTGCACAGTTCGTTCTGATGGTAAAGAGCTAAAAAAAGAAAAGAGTTAAAAAAGAAGTGCTACCAGAAAAATTTGTTAGACATAAATTAACATTTCTGACTGTTGAAATTTACTGAGTTTACCCTTACGAAACAAATGAAAAAATCTATTTTTTAAACCGTCATCTTAACTTTTATGCAGGAAAACATAACACATACAATTTGAAAGCATCAAAATGTGATTCATTTGATGCATTTAATGTGCAACAATATTCAAAGATCTAATGTGGTATAACTAACACACACAATATGAAAAGGAGGGAAAGCATATTTAAATCTGAGCTTTTACTTTTTTGTATCTAAAACTAATAATTAGAGCTCAGCAAAATAATTTTCCACAATTGTCTAGAGACATTTGGGGGGGAGAAAAAGCTTAAAAAACTGACGTTACTAATAATTCTTTATAAAAAAAAATGCTCGCACACACACTTTGTGGTCCTTGCAGAGCAAAACTAATTTTACAGAGCTTTAAAAAATGATTCCCGTCTAGTAAGATATATTTATATCCTTCTATGCCAACAGGCAAACATGAAGTCATGATAACACAAAGACAAATATGACAGTAACGAAAAAAGTAAGAAAGATATTTTCATCTATCTTTATATTCATTCATTTTAACACAAGAACTGTTTGATTCAGAGTTAAAGCTTAAATGAAATCTATTTTATGCATTTAGTAATATATTAAACACTTGCCACATTTGTTTTTTAGTCAATGAACCAGCTTCACCTAAACCCGCCCATAAACTTCAGGCAAATCTGAATACACTTTGAAAGACGGCTTGCTAAAATTATTCTTTCAAGCTCTTGTCATTATTTTTATTTTATTTTAAAAACACATCTAAATAGTATATCAAATTCTTGATGAAATAATAAACACATTGTAGCGCAGAGACAATGCACTAAATGACAATGCACTAAATGCATTAATTCATCAATGTAGTTCATTTAATCATTCCTAGTTTTAAATGCCTTTAAAATACTTGTCTAATAAATTAATCCTTTAAATGTTTACTTCACTGCACTTTTTAAGAATCGTATTTTGCAAGTTTTAATTGTTTAACATGATTTGGGAGGATTATGTTAACACACACAGGACAAAATGTTGCCACATATTCTGAGAATATCTGACACAATCATTTAGTCTGAAAAACACACGTTTTAATAAATTGTTTGCGTGCTACAGATAATGTAAAATCATGTCAGAATTAAATGATCTTGATGAAACAATTAGAACAAATCTAAAGAGCATAAGGAATCTAAGAGAGGATTTAGGTGGATTTTAGCCAGCATACAAACTGATCTAGCAGGAGAAGAATGAATGAGAGAATAATCTATTGGCATATTTCTAGATTTGTAAACTTTTTTTTGTTTTTGTGCATGATATCTCCCCATTAAATTAAAAGGGACTTCTACATTATTTGTAGAAAACCAAAGAGGGCGAGAGAAGTCTGTGTTCATTTAGGAATTACATCAACTTACTGCTCTGTAACACACTTATGAGCAAGACAACTAAATATATATATTTTTTAATAATTTGGTGTAGTTATATCCTATTCTATTGCAGGATTTGATCTCAAAATATTAAAAGACAATTAAAAACAGTAAAATGTACATGTATCTTACCTAAAACATTTCACTCATGTTCCCTACTATATCATTTTACAAAACAAGCATCCAAAATGTTTAACCCTTACCAGAAATATCCATGAACCTTTGAATGACACATTTTAAATGTTCAATGCATTGGAATGGGGGACAAGACCAGGCGCCTAGGTGCTTCCACTGAGTCACAGAAAGCTTGACATTTCTGAAGCTTTATTCCTCACAAAAGGCTATTTTACTGACATGACATGGATTTTCCTGCAGATATAGTTTCTGGGAAGAGGGGTGGCATATATATAAAAAAAACTATAAAATGAAGAGGGGAAAAAAATCTAGGAAAAGATAATAACAGTAGATTTTAAGGAAAATGTTTTGCATTATTATTATTTATGTTTAGCAGACATGAATACTATTTATAAAGTAACAAACTAACAAATATGCAGCTTTTATTTTATTTCATGTATTTGTAACGGTCTAACTGACAGCACCATATGAGACAAATTACATATTCATTTTTTAAAACAGCAGAGCTGGATTTGTGCTTACTTTAAATGCTTTTAAAGTTTATTTTATCATATATATATATATATATATATATATATATATATATATATATATATATATATATATATATATTCTATATATAGAAAGAGAGAGAGAGAGAGAGAGAGAGAGAGAGAGAGAGAGAGAGAGAGAGAGAGAGAGAGAGAGAGAGAGAGAGTAAGAGAGTAATGAATGTCTCATAATGAAAATCTAAAAGCATCTTAGTTTTTTTTATACAACGAAACTGGTGAAAATAATTATTAGGCTATAAAATAGACGTTTTCACAATTGTTCTAATAATATCTGACCTATTTGTGGAATTTTTAGGATTCAGGTAATTGTAAAACAAACTTTCTAAATTTGCCTTTTCTAGAAATGCATTCCAAAATCATTCTATCAATATGAAACATTCACCATTCATCTCAGGATCAATGCATACACATGTTTTACACTCAAACAATTTTTTCCAGTTCAATGCATACACATATAATGCTCTATTTGTCTCCTATGATCGAAAATAAATGTTTAAACCCCACTGATCATAAAAATGAGCAGGAGCACTGAGAGAATCACTGACAGGTGGCAAATACAATTAATATATTGATGGCATGGGCCAATGAGATCATCTGTAATTCATTTACTGTACATAGGTTGAGAATGCTTTTTGCTGCTAGAGATAAAAGTAGATTAGCACTCGATATAATAGACGAAGGGCATGGGAGGGGATTTTTACTGAATCAAACCTAATATGGACATCAAATCGGTCCAAGAAAAGCTGGCAGGGGAGAGAAAGGAGGGGTGACGGGAGCAAGCAGAACAGCTGTGTTTTGATTGGACGAACTTGAAAATTCCGAATTTGTTCTGTCCAATCACAAAGGCTGATTGGACACATAGCAACAGCACATTTCATTCCATTGCCGTTTTTTTCTCCCTCTCTCTCTCTATAGATTCTTCTGTTCATTTTTACAGTAAACCAGACATAAAAATATCAGGTTGGTAAGAGAGGAATGTCTTTTGTTCAGAGCTTGAGCACTCCGGATCAGCTTTAAACCGCAGGATGAAAGTGCTTGATTAAAGAGCAACATTCATGCCCATCCCCATTACAAACACTTCATTCTGCTCCGAGCCATGAGTCACTTTCAAACGGGCACAAGAAACTGCTGAGTAATGTCAAGACTTAATCACTGCATTCAGGTCCAGTCACAAGTCTCTCATCTATCTTCAAAGGTATCTTTTATCTCCAGACATCTGTATACACTGTCACTCGCCTCCCATCTACCCCACACCGAACAGATGCAGCAAAATCTGTCCCAATATCAGCGAGTAAACAGACCACATTATAGCAGACTGAAAGTTATCCTCAGGATGTTTTGTGTTGCTGACTAATTCCCCTTAGTCATTTTACCCAGAAAACAACACAGAAAGCTGATGAGAGCTAAATCGAGCAGCTATTTCAGAGTTTTATAGAGCGGTACACATGTAATCATGCCGTTATGTGACGTATTCATAATTCTAGTGGGAACTTTCCTTCTCTAACCACAACAGTGGCCATCGGACACGATGAATGAATAGCCAGGCTGGTTGTACTTTTTTTATTTCAATCTTTTTCTCATGCACATGGAAAATTACCATTTGGCAAAGCGTTCAGCCACCACAACCTCCCCGCGTTTACCAGCTCCGACCCAGCGTCCCTCGGGGCAGGGTTCACCAGCAATTACATTTAAGAGATCTTGTCAAAGGTGCGCCTTCAGTAAAACCATGGGAGACAGTTTCGACTCTCTGATATGTTTCCAGGATTTTGACGTTGATCATCATCACCTTCATCTTAAGACTTGTTTTCAGCTTCAGGAAGTTCAGAGGGCATCTATTTTTCTGAAAGCAATTTTTGCCATATTTCAGAAGACTGATTTACCAGAATCCACTGTCGAAAAGGCTACTGATTATTTTTACCCCCAAAAATACTCTACTTAGTATATTTAGCGAAGCAACGTGAGTCACGACCGGCTTTTGTTACAAGAGAAATGACGAGGATTGACGCATTAAGACGAAAGACTTCCCTAATCCACATTCACACCTAATAATATTCCTCTTTCCACGCCACATTCTACAGTTACAACTTCCCCTTTACGTCAATGGCACCTCGGTAACAATAGCAACACTCCTATACATACAGCATCAACATTTACCTGAGCCCGGATAATGATAACAGAGCTCATTTGAAGGGACAGCCCACCTAAAGATGGAAATGATCATTTATGCATTTCTGTGGAAAACAACTTTTGTGCATATAATGGAAGTCAATGCATGGGGACCAAAATAACACTGGACTTATTGACTAGAAAAAAAGAAAAGAAAAAATATGTTCTTCCAAAATAAATTCTTTTGAGTTTCACAAAAGAAAAAAAAAGTCATACAAGTTTTTAAATGACAGAAGGGTGAGTAAATTACAAAATTTTAATTTTGGGGGCTAACTAAACCTTTAACACTAACTCTTTCATTTTTTTATTATTATTTATTTAATAAAGGCAAATTGCTCAGGTAATAGATTTCAATGAGGCTGCTTGCATCGTTATCCATTTTCATTCGCGTAGAATGTTAATTTGTCTGTCTGTGGAGCAAGTGAGTTTGCAAAAGCAAATATTATGGATGATCTAATATGATCCGGAAAATCAGACCGCCAGCTGTGAGAATCACAGGAAGACCGCAATCAGGTTATAAAGTAAACTGTACCCTCATCACACACACACACGCACGCACACACACACACCTTTCTCAGATTATTATCCCCTTCCTTTTTCTTTGTGAATGAAACCCTTTCAGACAGGCACGAAGACAAACGTCTCTGGCATAAAATGCCGCCAAATATCAAAGTCCATTATACAAGCCTCTCTCTCTCTCTCTCTCTCTCTCTCTCTCTCTCTCTCTCTCTCTCTCTCTCTCTCTCTCTCACACACACACACACACACACGCTCTCTTTCTACGGCATATAGCGCAGGAAGTGATTATGATGCCTGACGTAATCGGACCGTTCCAGGGAGGGAGAGACGAAAAAAATTCAAATCTATATATCACGAGGAGGAAAAAAATGTGCACCCTGGAGTCCACGTTGACAAATTCTTTAACAAGCTGTGGTCAAAGGGAAGCTGGTTGAAGACTGACTCAGCCCCTCCTTTCAGCAGTTTACTGGAAACACGGGGGGAGGCAGGGGGAGGAGGGAGTTTCAGAGAAGTCACATGACCCATAAGGGCAGGGCTAACCACAGCTCTGGGAGGAGAGGAATCAGGGCGAGGGGGGTGGGGGGGCAGATACACGCCCTTCCCCAAGCAGATGCCTCCGAATCGGGTTACTTACTCGACTGCCTGGGAGTTGGCAGGGGAGAATTCACAGACAAGCTAACCCTTTAAGTGCTGGAGACAATGATTCATAAAGCAAAATCAACCGTGTTAGTCCAAGTCCATCTTTTTAACGTTTTTTTAAATCAAATGAAGAAAAAAAAAGTTTCTGTGTCTAAAACAGCTGGTCATGACTATAAACGGATGCAGCTGATGATGTCTCGTCGCTTTGTGCCAGCCTGGCTCGTGTGTGTTCAGTCCCACACGTGCAATATGTCTGGTGCGCTCTAGAAACCAACATGACGACACAGACACTTGAAATATAATCCCATGCCCTTGACCTTTGGGCAAAGGATGTCTGGAACCATTCTGTTAGACTTGCGTCACACAAACGCACGTAGAAACATAAACAAATGAGTAAAAACACATTTAATAATTTCCTGTGGGTGCCGTCAAAGCTGAAAAATCTTAACAAAAAGGCAATTACTGAATATTTGCAATGCTACTGTCCTGGACAAAATGCAGTTTACAAAAATTAGAAAGCAAGTTCAAATCAAATCCGTTTTGGAAAAAGAGAACCGCTTCGTCTTCGCTCACAACGATACTGGAGGATGCTTTCAGATTCAAAGTGGCAGAAGATTTCAGTAGATTTTTTTTTTTAAAGCCACAGAAGAAGAAAGCGTGCCGTCTTCAGTCACAGAGTAAATGAGGAGTAAAAGGGTAGATTTGGGGGGAATCAGGCTTCAGACTGCACAGGGAAACTCTGCTGCAGCGCCAGAAAGAGATGCTGTGATCCAGAAGCGGACGTCAGAATGACCAAACAGCGACAGAGAGAGGGAGTGAGAGATAGAAAAAGGGAGAGAGAGAGAGAGAGAGAGAGAGAGAGAGAGAGAGAGAGAGAGAGAGAGAGAGAGAGAGAGAGCACAGAAGAGAGACAGATATGAGAGGCAGACACATGGAGACACATTGCAACTCGAAAAAGTAATTTGAGAGACCTGAAATATAAATGTTAGTTCTCTTTAAACAACTATCCCTCCCTCTTATGTTATTGTGGAGAAATGTGAGGACAGGACAACACAAATAGACACAAACACAACATTACACACTTTTTCCAATATATAGCAGTGGCTCTCAGCTAGTGGGTTGTGATCTGTCTGTTTTGATGAGGTCACAGACTACAGGAGAAACTATGCTAAAACTATTAATAAAATGCAACTAATCATCGATATCAAAATAAATAGGCTTTAAAGGAGGACAAATCTCCTCCCATAGGCTACCTTATGTGTTGTTGGTTGGGCATCCAATCAATGTCCACATTGTGTTTTGTGTGGTACATCTTATATTCATTGCAATATTAATACATTTAAAATGTTTTTTTTTAATACTGCATATCATTGGTTCATTTGAAATCTTGAAGCAAAACTAGTTGAGAACCACTATTTCTAAAATCACATACACACAATATTAGTTTATTACTATAAGGTATGCCTAAATGCCTAAAAACATGTAAAAAAAAAAAAAAAAACTATGTAAAAAAATAACTAAATAAAATCTCAAACCAAACAGGTTTCAAACAAAAACAGCTTGCATATTTGCTGGAAACTGCACAGTTGTCCTAATCTAAATACATGAATGCAGTTATGTAATCACAGAGTTTTTCCTTGTGTAAGTAAGAAAAATGTTTGGTTGATGAAGTGCAGAGTAATTTAGAAACAAAATGACCACATGACAGATGAGTCACGATACTTCCATCAGTGACGGTTTGAGGTTAACAACCAACATAAAGGTTCCCCGTAAGTCTGACATGACCAGAAACTTGCCATTCACGAGAAAGACTGCTGAGAAAGACCAACATCTGTCATAACACACACACAAAATGTGTTCATATATATTTGTATTAGTTGCTTCAAGAGAACTTAAGATGAGTGCAAAAAAAATGTTTGTGGAATTTGATATTTATATTTGTAGATGAGGAAATATTGCCCACGCAAAACCCTACACCATAATGCCAGCCCTTACAAAAAAGAAAGTTTATTCAAGTGTGCTATTAGTACAACTTTAAGTATACTTTGTATGTACTTCTCAGAAAAATACTTAAAATTGCACAGAAGTATACTTATACTGACAGAAAGGTCTAAGTATATTTGCCCTATACATGTCCTCAAACTTTTGATCAAAATATACTTAAAAGTATAAATAAGTATTCTAAGTATACGCATCTTGTAGTTGTGTTTACTCTTTTGATTGAGAAGCTATTACATACTTTTTTCACATAACTTTCATACAGTCTTATAAACTTACATTGCTTGAAAATAATTGATTTAATTATTATTATTAGTATCTGATTTTTGTTTGTGTAGGCTAGTCCACTGCTAGTGTATATAGGAATTGACTTCAAATTTAATTTACTATTCCCTGCTACTGACTGAATTTTCCAGCTACACTGTCAGGAAAAAAAGGTACATTGCTGTCACTGGGGCGGTACCCTAAGGTACAAAACCAAAAAGGTGCTAATACGCACTCTTAAAGTACTGATATGTACCTTTTAAGGTACTAATATGTACCATTTAGGGGTGATGTACCTTTTCAATTTTGTACCTTAGGGTACAGCCCCAGTGACAGCAATGTACCTTTTTTTCTGAGAGTGTATCCATGTTTTCAGTGTTATACGGTAGGCATAGACGAGGTAAAGAATAGGTGAAGTACAAGCAGAAACAAGTGATAGAAGATTGCTTATTAAAAAGTATCATCAAACTGCCTAATTTGGGAGCGAGGTTTCACACACACAGCTTTTACTGACCCATTACCATTACACTCTCACCCCTATACCACACTCCCATCTGTATAACGGTACCATGTGTAACCAGTCCTACTCGACCCACTTCGAGTGGAATTTGAAATGGCGTGTGAGGCGGTAGGGTTGGGTACCGGACCGAATCAGAACGCAGATTTCCTTTCAGACAGTTATAATTTGACTATGTGTTTTATTCATATTCTATATTCATATATCATATACTTACTATAGTTTACTCTATTCTTCTCCAAGTTCACCGGTCACTATGTATTTCGTGAGACGTGATCCGACAGATCCGATTCTCTGAGGCGGGGCCCATTACGCATTATAGATCAACTAACATGATCATTAAAAGGGTTTTAAATGACAAAACACATTCACTTACACATATTTAAAATCAGAATATCAGATAGTTCATGACATAGGTAACAAGTTTGTGAATATTTTGAATAAAAAATAAATAAATAAATAGATAAAACCGATACAGCTAAGATGTCATAAAGCACTATTTTACCTGCGGTGTCATAAAGCACGACATGTCGGCATGGAAACAATTAAGGCGATGCGTTCTAAAATATTTAGCCAGAGAATATGGTCATATTTCTGCAAAATAATGCTAAACTAAAGCTGGTTTGTAGGATACCATGGATACAGTCTACTTTGCTGTTGTTAGTACTGTAACTGTTATTTAGTGTTAAATTAGGCCTATTGTAGTTGGGTTAAGTGGCTTATGTTTACTGTGAATTTTTTAAGGTTTTTTAAAGAATTTATTTAAGAATTTTTTAAGAATTTTTTTAAATTGTTCAAGAGGAGTTAAGTTTTTCATGCACAGCTCTTATTGGACTATGTTCGTTACATTAGTGTGTTTTGAATATTTATTAGCATATTGCTATGCCATTTCAAGAGGTTTCAGAATGGTTAACAACTTGCTTTGCCATTGCTAGGGTATTTTAAATGGTTAACAAGTTGCTACGCCATTGCTAGATTAACCGGTCCTACTTGACCTGCTTAGAGAGGGATTTGGGATCTCCGGCGTGAAAGGCTGCTGTGATAACTAGGATGCTAATGACTGCAGCCGCTAGCATCAGGTAATGCTACAAGTTGCTATGCCATTTTAAGAGTGGTCAGAATGGATAGCAAACTGCTTATGTGTTGTTTTGAAAAAGTGTATGATCAGTTTGTGAAATAAAAAGACGTCAGATTGTGTGATTCTTTGACAGCAGTTTCCAGAACAGTTCGTTGTGTTTACGAGGGAATGAGGCTATTGTGGTTAAACTCCCCATAGCCATTATCACAGTTGCCATGGCGACAGGCCACCTATTGGTTGCAGATTAATCAGACGGATAAGCCAAGGGATAGATTTCCTTAGTAATGCCTATAAATGATAGGCAAAAAGTCACCACCTCATCCTGAAGTATTATGGGATTGTCCTATAAGTGAAATTTCATTCATTCATGAGTTGCGTGCCAAGTTGGTTCAAATCCCTAACCATTAGTACTAACAGTGATGCTTGTTTAAGCATCTAATAATATTCAAAAGAAGTTTTTGAGAAAAGGAGAACAAGTAACAGGAATCATGTGAAACATGGGGGTGTGGTTGTGGATTGAGTGCAGCATAGAAAACAGGAATAAAAAAAGTGCTGAAATAAAAGATAGCAAGAGTCAATTGAAAAGGTGAGTGAGAAAGAGAAAGAGAGGCATAAATGTGATATGACCCACCTGACTGCTCTTACCATTGTTGAGTGGAACATTTCTGCAAACTCTTCACAGCCTTCATCACACGGGCCCGTCCCTGACAACTCAGCAGCCCGGGCAATGAAGAACGCAGGGACCTCCCCTGTCGCCGTTCCCACACCTTACACCCTGAGAACACACACGCACATGATCAATGACATTTTACGACTGTATACATGACTGTGCATAAAAAACGCATAGAGTCGCATGATTAAGGATTATTTAATCTGAAATCAAAAAGCATTGTTCAGTGGCATATCAAATTATGACAGCTAAAGTTCAGACGAGTTTTCTCCTCTCGCGCTGTTGTCAGGCTGACATTAATAGGTCTGTTATTTAATCTGGACATCCTGCCTCACATCCTGTCTCTTCAACACAACTGGCTTTGATGGTGGCCGACACTGCATTACTCACAAAGCAGTTGGCCCTAATCTCCTGGGCAGCTGTCCTATTCAATGCCACTCAGTAGGAGGTGTTTGGTTAGTGTGAGTGTGTGTTCCACCTGCCCCTTGGGTGGGGAGTGTGGAAAGCCCACTAATGTCTACAGGGGGTTTGCAGGGTGGCACAGGAACAGATGAGCTCTGCAGGAGAGGAGAGCTCCACTTTCCCTGATAAACCGCCGCCAACATGGATGCACGTGTGTGTGTGTGTGTGTGTGTGTGTGTGTGTGTGTATGTGTGTGTAAAGCAAGTAACCCTTGCCCTGAGAACTCTCACCTTTGAACAGACAGAAACACGTGTTGGTGTGTTTATGTGCGGCATGAGTTCTGCCCCCTTCATTGTAGAAAGCCCTGAGGGTAAAAACACACACACACACACACACACACACACACACACACACACACACACACACACACACACACACACACACACACACACACACACACACACACACAATCTGTAGTTAATGTCCCTCCTGCCAATCACGGTGCTACGAACAAGAGTTATGACATCGTCAGTCTCCTGAGACTGGGCGCAGCCTGGCAGACAGTCTGGCACTGCCAGGTGTTTTGAGACCCATATTGCCTATACTCTCGGTTTGCTTTACAGAAATAAAACTAACACAGGTTAGGCATAGACTCAGAATGGAAAAGACCAGATTTTGGGGGGAACATAAAATAAATCCAACAGATAATTTAGGATATCTAACAAACGCTGACTTTTAAACTTGTCTGAATGTATTTCAATGTAACTTGAAACTATAATATTAAATTCCCCCCAAGTAGGCAATCATTTGATCCCTTAAAACTACAAACCCGATTCCAAAAAAGTTGGGAAACTGTACAAATTTTGAATAAAAAAGGAATGCAATAATTTACAAATCTCATAAACTTAATTCACAATAGAATATAGATAACATATCAAATGTTAAAAGTGAGACATTTTGAAATGTCATGCCAAATATTGGCTTATTTTGTATTTTATAAGAGCTACACGTTCCAAAAAAGTTGGGACAGTTAGCTGTAAGAGGCTGGAAATGTTAAATGTTAATATAAGGAACAGCTGGAGGACCAATTTGCAACTTATTAGGTAAATTGGCAACATGACTGGGCATAAAAAGAGCCTCTCAGAGTGGCAGTATCTCTTAGATGTCAAGATGGGCAGAGGATCACCAAATCCCCCAATGCTGCGGCGAAAAATAGTGGAGCAATATCAGAAAGGAGTTTATCAGAAAAAAATGTCAAAGAGTTTGAAGTTATCTAATTACGTTATCTACTTATAGTTATCTACTTTGGATGATATTATGCATCTACAGTGCAAAATATCATACAAAGATTCAGAAAATCTGGAACAATCTCTGTGCGTAAGGGTCAAGGCCGAAAAACCATACTGGATGCCGGTGAGCTTCGGGCCCTTAGACGGCACTGCATCACATACAGGAATGCCACTGTAATGAAAATCACAACATGGGCTCAGGAATACTTCCAGAAAACATTTTCGGTGAACACAATCCATTCACCATTGTCGGCTAAAACTCTATTGGTCAAAAAAGAAGCCATATCTAAACATGTGTTTTCTCTGGACCACGGCTCATTTAAAAATGGACTGTGGCAAAGTGGAAAACTGTTCTGCGTTCAAACGAATCAAAATTTGAAGTTCTTTTTGGAAAACTGGGACGACATCATCCGGACTAAAGAGGACAAGGACAATCAAAGTTGTTATCAGTGCTCAGTTCAGAAGCCTGCGTTTCTGATGGTATGGGGTTGCACAAGTGCGTGTGGCATGGGCAACTTACACATCTGGAAAGGCACCATCAATGCTGAAAGGTATATCCAAGTTCTAGAACAACATATGCTCCCATCCAGACGTCTTCCCTTTCAGTGAAGACCTTGCATTTTCCAACATGACAATTCCAGACCACATACTGCATCAATTACAACATCATGGCTGTGTAGAAGAAGGATCCGGGTACTAAAATTGTCAGCCTGCAGTCCAGATCTTTCACGCATAGAAAACATTTGGTGCATCATAAAGAGGAAGATGCGCCAAAGAAGACCCAAGACAGTTGCACATCTAGAAGCCTGTATTAGACAAGAAAGGCACAACATTCCTATTCCTAAACTTGAGAAACTTGTCTCCTCAGTCCAAAGATGTTTGCAGACTGTTATAAAAAGAAGAGGGGATGCCACAAAGTGGTAAACATGGCCTTGTCCCAACTCTTTTGTGATGTGTTGATGCCATGAAATTTAAAATCAACTTAAAATTTTCTCAGTTTAAACATTTGATGTCATCTGAAATGTGAAAATTTCACACCATTGCATTCTGTTTTTATTCACAATTTGTACAGTGTCCCAACTTTTTTGTAATAGGGTTTGTAACCTTCGATGACATATTTAAAAACATTTCTTTGAAAAAAAAAAAATCTTCATGCCTTGAAGTAGCTGGAATGTAACTCTACACCCTCATTTAATATATACAAATCTATGAATATGCAAATTAGACCCACCTCCACTCACTCAAACCAGCTCAGAGATCCACTCGTTGACGTGATTGGTTACACGGTAGTTTTTTTGACATCATAAACACCAGCGATTTCAAACCGTGCTTTTATATCACTGCAGTTTTAAATAGAAAATATTCAACAATGGTGTTGAATTTGCACATAGCTAAAATATCTCATACATAATCAGACATAAGCAACATTAAAGGTATAGTTATTACCCCAAAACTTTAATTGTCCCACGATTTCCTCACGCTCAAGTCATCCTAAGTGTATATGACTTTCTTCTTTCAGACGAATCAGAGTTATATTAAAAATGTCCTGGCTCTTCCAATCTTTATAATGGCAGTGAATAGCTGTTTCAGAAGGCCTTTATTAACCCCTTTTTTATGATGGATTTGTGCACTTGTCTTCAAAACAGAAACAGCCATTATAAAGCTTGGAAGAGCCAGGACATTTTTTAATATAACTCTGATTGTATTCATCTGAAAGAAGAAAGTCATTTACACCTAGGATGACTTGAGGGTGGGTTAATCATGGGCAAATTTTAATTTTTGGGTGAACTATCCCTTTAAAAACTTGATTTTCACCACAAGTGGACTTTAGCATCTACATTATTATTCGTAATAATCTCAATGGATACATCTAATCTAAATGCACACTACTTTTGTGTTAATCTAAAAGTGTATCAAACTTCTGAAAGATTAAAAAAGTACATTTGTTACATTATTATTATCTGTGGTGATCAAACAGGAAAATTGCTAATTGTACATCATGTACGTATGCAATTGCACAGTACATTATTATACTGTGGCTTTATATGTAATATAATGAACTACTATTTAATATTTGACAGCTCATGTAAAACACTGCCACACAAATTTGAAAAAGTATTTGATAAATATCATAAAATGTATATTTGATCAAAACCAAATGTTGCAAGTTTGGGGTGGAACTACAAGTTTGTCTGACCATATTACTTCAACTTCAGCGTTTTTTCTTTCTTTCTGTTGTGCCACTTTGCCTTCATTAGACAGGGCAAAAATAAAATATCAGAAAAGATGAGTGACAGAAGCCTTTATAGCATATATAACGCAGGCCAAACTCGACCCATAAGCACTACTACAGTTGTCACACATGCCAAATACTGCACCCTGACAAGCACAACAGTTTAAAAAAAAAATGAATATGATATTTATATATCACAGAGCAGTACATCATGAATCATTAACAAAATCATAAACACTGAATGTGGCAAAACTAATATTAAAAATATTTAATGTGTGGAACACAGTAACTGTGAGATGGTCCATCTCTGTATCTAAAAACTAGTTATTTCTATTAATTCAAGATTAGTTACATTTATATACATATACATACATCTCATGATACATGCTTTGGAATATGACTTTGCTTTTTTACAGTTAAACATCTCGGTTATTTCAAGACAAGCAAGAGCTTGTTTTATCTAAATTCTGTTATACAGAATTCTGTAGAAAGTAGGCTTTTTTGCACAATAACATGTTGATAGACATGACATGATTATGACATCACAGATATCTGAGTGCACTTCTCATTTCTGAGTGGAAAATAGCTCAAGAGCATCAATTACTGGAGGCTTCTCTGTATTTCTCCTCACATTTTCAAGCAAAGTGCTGTTTTTCTCTGTAATCAAACCTTCCGCAGAGTTTTCTAAGAAAGCAACACATGCATTTGACTGACCTACGTAGGGTTATAATCAGCCAATCAGTGAGTCACGTATTCTAGGCTTACTAACTGCATGTTAGTGCGGTGCTAAAGATCACAATCTTTCCCCAATTATAGCAAACAAGGAAAAAGTTTTTGCAAAAAAAACATGTGGTCTTTATTTGAGTAGATTTTTAATATAAAGTTGAAATGATAACAGGACAACCTGTAACAGCCCTGAATTTTAAAGTCACAACAGTAAATACAACGCAAGCAAACCCAGTGCAGACGTGCATAATAAATGAGGTGAGTGACAGGAAGATGGCAAGAACATTTCTAGATCAGTCTGTACCATCTTTGCCTTGTCAATAGAATCACTTCCTCATTGGGTCGTGCATACGTGCATGCGATTGGAGGAGCGTGTGTTTTAAGGAACAGGCTGTACTACTCATAGTAAAAAAAATGTTAAACCACATGTCTGGTGTGAGAAGTGTGAAACCGCTAGTAGCAGCAGCAGCAGGGAAATTCACAATCATTGACAGGTTCTTTCCCAGCCGCACACACTTATCATTCAGAAAAAATAGACCTCAATGAAATCAGACCTCAGAATTAATAGCTTTAAACTGGGCCATGAATCACAAGTAGGCCCGGACCGAACTGTTTTGGCCGTTCTTTGGTGGTCTCGAATCTGCTGAATTAAATTGAACACGTTTGAAATGATAACTGGTAGCTAAATGCATTCTCAAACTAGCCACATATGCTCTGGTCCAAAAGTCTGAAATTATAGTTAACATATGGAATTTGCGGGGTTTCTCACAACTTCAAAACAATGAAACTTTATGACATAAAATGATGGAGAAATATTGCACTATTTATAAGTCACTAATATTGTAGAAAACTTGAGGCAATGATCATATGAACCCCTTTGAACAAAAGGTCAGATTTCCTTGCCTCCAGGCAGCTGTGTGACTCGTCTGCAGTCCAGATCTGGTCAGTGTAGGGTGGTTTGGTTCAGGAAGCATCACATGGGCTGTGACAACACTGCAAGACAAGAGAGAGGATTATTAGTAATGCAATAGAAATGTCCAAGTCCTATGAATGATTTCTAATCAACATTAAAGGGATAGTTCACCCAAAAATGAAAATTTGCCCATGGTTTACTCTCCCTCAAGTCATCCTAGTTGTATGTTCTTCTTCTATTAGACAAAGAGTTATTAAAAAAAGTTATTAAAAAAAAATGTCCTGGCTAATCCAAGCTTAATAATTGAATGGCAGCCCAAAAATAATTGAAGGGTGCACCCACCCTTTTTAAAAATGCTCCACACGGCACTTTTATAACGATGGATGCACTTTTTTGGGCTTCAAATTTTCGGCTGCCATTCACAGCCATCAGAAAGCTTGGATTAGCCAGGATATGTTTTTATTTAACTCTAAATGTATTTGTCTGAAATAATAATGTCATATGCATCAAGGATGGCTTGAGGGTGAGTAAATCATGGGGTATTTTTAATTTTTGGTTGAATTAAGAGGTATATAGAAGGTTCTGGATAAGCACAAACACAAATACATCATTTTCCATATTAATAAGACTTTATACCAAAGAAAGAAAGATGCTATCATTCAGTGATGTGGTTCCAAACCTGTATGCCATTCTTTCTTCTGTGGAACATTAAAAGAGAATCAGAATGCTTGAGCCGATATCTTCCACACTGTGACAGATAACCCTAACCCATTTAAATAAAGTCAGGGCCTGTGAAGCTCTAAAGCATTTCAAGTCTGATATAGCCAATGTAGTTTTTCATTTTTTACATTTTCTTTTTAAAAAGTTGGAATTTTGCTTTAAAAATCTTGCCTGGCAGTTGTGGTCACCATTCACTTTCATTGCACAAAAAAGAGAAGCTTGGACATTTTGCTATAAATAACTGCTTTAGTGTTTCACGGAAGAAGAATAAATCACATGGGTGGGCAGAATCTTCATTTTGGATGAACTAGTTGGTCATTATATAAATCATTTGAACGTTGATAAACAATTAATAATATTGTTTTATTTTTGTTTTGATTGTGAGATCATTTTTTCCTTATCCCTTTTCTTTGTTTACCGTTCATCGCACCACTAAGCACAACAGTCTGGTAATAAAAAAGAAGACATCTTTTAAAAATCAGATTTAAACACATTTTTTCTCTCTTGAAATTTTGTATTTGTATCCAACTTGGCTTCAGGTTTTTATTATTTTTATGTTTATAATCTTTTGTTCCAAAAATGTATAATTATGACCATTTACAATAAATAAGTACTAAAGCACTACAATGCTTTTCTTTGCATCTCAAATACATATGAGTAATTATTTTTTTATTTTTGTAAAAAAAATTAATGAATGTTTGATAATCACAGTGATGAGGGTTTATAAGGGTCCGTCCCCACTTTATGATTTACTTATCACATTACGATAAAATAGCATGTTTGATGATGCCATACCAACTTTTCACAGTAAAGTTTTTTCAAATAGTAATATTATTGTGTGTGTGGATAGATAGATAGATAGACAGACAGACAGATAGATAGACAGACAGATAGATAGATAGATAGATAGATAGATAGATAGATAGATAGATAGATAGATAGATAGATAGATAGATAGATAGATAGATAGACAGACACACAGATCAGTCATAACATTATGACCACTTACAAGTGAAAGGCAGTGAATATATCTTCATTACGGCACCTGTTAGTGGGTGGGATGTATGGGATGTATTAGGCAGCAAGTGAACATTTTGTCCTCAAATGTGTTAGAAGCAGGAAAAATGGGCAAGAGTAAGGATTTGAGCGAGTTTGACAAGAGCCAAACTGTGAAGGCTATATGACTTGGTCAGAATACCTCCAAAACTGCAGCTCTTATGGGCTGTTCCCGGTCTGCAGTGGTCAGTATCTATCAAAAGTGCTCCAAGGAAGGAACAGTGGAGAACCAGTGAAAGGGTCATGGGGGGGGGGGGGGGGGGGGGGGGGGGCAAGGCTCATTGATGCACGTGTGGAGCAAAGGCTGGCCTGTGTGGTCTGATCAAACAGACAAGCTACTGTCGCTCAAATTGTTCAAGAAGTTAATGCTGGTTCTGATAGAAAAGTGTCAAAATACACAGTGCATTGTAGTTTGTTGTGTAAGGGCTGCATAGCCGCAAACCAGTCAGGGTGCCCATGCTGACCCCTGTCCACTGCCGAAAGTGCAAGGTGGCCTGATCTGATGAATCACGTTTTCTTTTACATCACGTGGATGGCCATGTGCATGACTTACCTGAGAACACATGGCACCAGGATGCACTATTGGAAGAAGGCAAACCGACAGAGGCAGTGTGATGCTTTGGGAAATGTTCTGCTGGGAAACCTTGCCATCCATGTGGATGTTACTTTGACATGTACCACCAACCTAGGTATTGTTGCAGACCATGTACACCCTGTCATGGAAACAGTATTCCCTGGTGACTGTGGCTCTTTCATCAGGATAATATGCCCAGCCACAAAGCAAAAATGGTTTAGGAATGGTTTGAAGAATACAACAAGGAATGCTTTTGGCAGCAAAAGGGGGACCAATACAATATTAGGTTATGCCTCATAATGTAATGCCTGATCAGTGTGTAACTATATATATAAATATTTATCTTCCAAATACTCCAGCTTTTAAAATGAAACAACAAAACTATATTTAATTCAGAAATTAAAATCATCAGATCACAGAGGTTGTGTAATGCTGTAATGTTTTACATGAATTGGATTTGAATAACTTTTTATGTCGAGACAAAAACGAGTGTTACATTATTGACCCTTGTAACACATGAGTGGGAGACAGAAATGGAGGGGGATGTTAACTGGAAACCCAAGGGGGCAGAAACGAGCCCCGGATCAAAGGAGGAAAAGAAACTCTGGGGAAGAAACGACCGTTACTAAGGGTGAGTCCTGCACCTGTGATAAACTCTCTCTGACAAAAAAGCACAGAAGCATGAATGAGCATCAGAGAACTTTCCATTATACACACACACACACACACACACACACACACACACACACACACAACTAAAGCACATGAACACACACATTCACTGCTTCTCTGCAATCCATTCATATCACAAATACAGAAATGATGTGTCACCAGCCAACTGTTGCTCCATGTAAAGTGTACATGGTGAGAGTGGGAGGGGAGACGATGCAGAGCGACCCCGAGACTTAATTAGAGATGAAGCTCTCATTACCCTTTAAGTTCCCCGAGTTGTGAATCTGGCCACTAACAATGGCCTTTATCATCAACACTAGGACACTGGAAACTCAATCACCTGTCACACAGTGCACCTTTGTCAATACTGTGACGGCTATATGACTCGGTCAGAATATCTCCAAAACTGCAGTTCTTGTGGGGTGTTTTACATTTTTACAAATGTAAAAATCATTTAATTACATACACAAACTAAAAAATCTTGTTAATCTTCTTATAATCTTATTTCTGCATTATCCTAAAAAGTTTTTTTTTTTCCTTTTCCTGCACATTATCTTTTAAAGATGCCCTTGAATGATTACCATACCACATTTACACACAGGATATATTTATGATACTTTCATACTTGAACTGATAACCGACTAATGGGTTTCCTGCAGAAAAAAAAAAACTTTTGAGAAGAAAAAAAGTTACAGTTTACATAATGAAATTTACAAAAGTTGACGTGCAAACATAAGACATAAATTATATATATATATATATATATATATATATATATATATATATATATATATATATATATATATATATATATATATATATATATATAATGTAGGCCCTATATAGTTTTGATATAGAGTCAAAGCAAAGTTTATTCAGACACCTTTAACTAGAAACATTGATTTACAATCAACCAATCAGCTGTCAGCTTTTAAATTTAAGTACACAATTAGATAATACCAATTTAGGTCAAACAATGATCCAGCAATGCTTCATTTTGTTCAGTCTGTGGTGTCAAAGGTCACATTAGTGATTAAAGAAAAACAAATGGTCAGGTGAAGGTGTCTGAATAATTTTGACCCAAAATGATCATCAATTTTCCTGGTAATTCACTGTATGAAGAATTTTTGAGTATGTCACAGTTTATTTTATTTTGCTATCTTCACTTGAATGAACTATAATGTTATAAAGTCCTTCACTAATAAAAAATTATACCTGGTGTCTGAATAATGTTTGATTTGACTGTATATGTAATTAACTATTTTTACATGAGGAAGAAAGAAAAAGAGCATATAGTTTTGAGTTTTAAACTCACTGGTGACATTTTACAATAAGGTTTCGTTAGTTAACACACTGTAAAAAATCCAATTTATGTTTTGTATGACAAATTCAGCTTATAAAAGTTTGAAAAAAGTTGAGATAACTCAAAGTTTGTACAACTATTGACTTAAGTTAAGAAAGCTCAAAAATGTTCTGCAGCTGGTTGCCTTAAACATTTAAGTTAAGTTTTCTCAATTTCTTTTAATAGTGCAACTAAGAATTAACAATACTTCTAGCCTCTATTAATCTTAGTTAGTTAATTTCAACATTTATGAATACATTCTTAAAATCAAATGTTGTATTTGTTAACATTAGTTAATGCACTGTGAACTAACATGAACAAACATGGACAGCTGGATTTTTATTAACTAACATTAATAAAGATAACAAGTGTATTGCTCATTGTTAGTTCGTTCATACATTACTTATTGTAAAGTGTTACCAATTCATTTTTCTTTTCCAGATAACATTTTAGAATATAAAAATATATATATACGTTTAATTTTGGCAATGATGGTTTGTTTTTTTCTTTTCTTTACAATATCACGCAGTATATATATTTTTCCATAAAGTAGCTATAAATGTGTTTTATTCTAAGCTCTGTCTTACAAGTTACAGGGATGGATAAATTCTCGTCTGATATTATTATTCCTTTTACATGAGCGCAGCTGCATTTGGCCATGTTTGTTTTGATTCTGCTGTGTTTTTTACCCGAAAGGAGTCAAAAAATAAAAAATCTGACTTAGCACATGAAGGAAAGAACGGAATTCTGACGACAAATCCTGAGCTTGTTTCAACACATCTTTACACACACACACACACAGCTGATGACCAACATCCAGCTTGTCCCAACAAATCAAGAAAAGTACAATATTTGAATTGACGATACATTCTCCGACACACACTTCACATGCTCCAGCACGGCTCAAAGCCATCGGCCTTTTTATTGTGTAAACAACGTGGCTCTCTTTCAGGTAGTTTGTTTATGACTGATTGGTTATTTAACAGGGTGTAATAAAGGAGTGCTTGCTGACGCACTTTCTACAAACAAGCGAGAGGAGGATTATGCAATTGAATGCTGAAAAGGCTTTTTGCAACAGGGTGGGGATCTAACTTCCGGTACAAAGTAGGGCAAAGCCATCAGAACTAAACCAGGACAGAGAAACCGATCCTTTAATAATGGCATTGACAGCGGCAGGCATATTCCTTTCGAGTTAGGAATGCTTCTTGGAGTCTGAATCATCTGAGAAATCATACCAAACTGTCAGTCGTTTTCCAGGATTTTCATATAGGCCTTAATGAGTATTGAGCAAAGGCGAGAGCTTCCTCAAATCTAATGCGTTTTTGAACATTACACAACAACGCAAGTGATTCTGAGGTTGTGTTTCTACCATAGAGAGGATTTGTCGCAATAGCCCATTACGCCAAACAAAGGGAGGATGTTATAATTCTTTAACAATGAAGATTTTACTTTTTTTTGTAAAACTATGATAACGAGAGAAAAGAAATGGATGTATAATTCACTATTACTATCAAAATGCACAGAATGACTTACAGCTTGTGATCAACCAAAAAAACCAAATGTGACTAAATGTGAGAAATGATGAGCATTTTGCGTGCATTAGAAGCGTTCACCTCTGACCTGGAGCTCTTTTCAACTTCGCGTTCAGATGTCTCATTGTTCTGAAATACCATCTGTGTGTAGAAATACTATATATTGGGGAAATAGAGCAGAACATGTATTAAATGAGCGTCTTAACTTATCAGAGCTTTGAATAGAAGATAGGTGTATTTACTTAAGTGACTGCATAAACTGAAGGCTAATAATAATAATAATAATAATAATAAT
Source organism: Pseudorasbora parva (assembly GCF_024679245.1). Taxonomy (NCBI): domain Eukaryota; kingdom Metazoa; phylum Chordata; class Actinopteri; order Cypriniformes; family Gobionidae; genus Pseudorasbora; species Pseudorasbora parva. The sequence continues at coordinate 5,601,864 of NC_090194.1, read as the reverse complement.
AATAATAATAATAAATACATTTCCTTATTCTGTACACCCCCTTTAAAAAGCTAGTTGATTAAAAACTTTTTTCCCTTCAATTTTAAGATTTTAAATTCAAATGTATATACTCTAAAGAGACCACAATAATCTTTTTCCATTTAAGACAAGAAATAAACAATTTCATAAGATATAAAGCTAAGACTTTTGATTACATAAAAATGTATGATTATTTCAGGTTAGTAATCAAGTATATTTTTTTCACACGATCATGTCAAATTCTGATTATTTGTCCAAAAGTTGAAATGTTCTTATTTCTATTGATAACATGATCTTCAGGTTTTACACAAACTTTCTGCCACCATTAAAGGGAAAAAACTAATACTAAGACACCCTGAAATTCAAGAGCATTTTTCATTTGAACTTTTCACTAAAATTCTCATACTGATCATTTAATTTCTAAACTAAATTGTATAAAAAAACATTTAAATGCAAAATGGATGCCTTTTCAATAGTAGACTTCAACCCATAAAATAAGAAAATTAGTGCTGTCAAATTGATAAATCACATTTCACATAAAATCTTGTTTATATATATATATATATATATATATATATATATATATATATATATATACATACATGCGCACACACACACACACACACACACACACACACACACACACTATACGCACAGAATTGACAGCGCTATTATACATATATTGTAGGCGCAGTAAATGGTCACCAACTTTTCTTTTTTTCTTAGCTTTTTGCTGTCTGTGGTGTGACAAACAAACTTTCCTGAATTAATGTATTAAATAAAAACTGCACATATAATTATAAGACAAGAATTACATTAGAAAATAATTTGTTTAAAACTATGAAGCACAGTAACAATGCAAAGCATCTCATGTATCTTGTTTATCAAGGAGATTTTAAAGAATATATATTACGTTAAGTTTTAAATAAATTTCATGTCTAAATAATAGTTTCTTCCCTTACTGGCAAGACAGTTATTTTAAGTCATGTCACCTACCCTTGATATGCCATACAGAATTATGATCGCGAGTCTGGTGAAAATGTGAGTTTCACAGTTATACAGTACATTTATAAGTAACAGATTAAATTGAGAACCAGGCACTTGGCTCTTAATCTGAGTGGGAGTTTGTAATCGTCTAGCAATAACAAGACAAGAGTAGGGGATGAGTGGAGAAAAGAGGAGTGAACGTGAGAAGATGCGAGGAAAACAAGAGACAAGAGAGGTGTTTGGATAACGGCCTCCACACGGAGCAGTTTACCCTCCCAGATGTTCCACAGAGGGGGAAAAAAGTTGAATTATGTCAGCAACTGTGAAGTCTATAAAATGGCCTAATACCTTTCTTTTTTTTCCACAATAGCCCGTCTGCACTAAACACCGGTCCAGAAGTCTAAGCCATGGGATAATGGAAAGAACATTCTTGCGGCGGCCCACAGAAACCCGGGCCATGCTATAAAGACAGGCGAGATCACTAGTGAAGTGTACACACATTCAAACAGGGGAAAGATGCAGCCAACTCTGCCACATGGGAGGGAAGGACGTGGGGTCTGGCAGCCCTCCCGTAGGATCTGTGAACTGGCAACCGGCTGCTCTCTAACTGCTGGACTCAACTGATGTGTAGCTATGAAAAATGAAAGCGATGTCTTATTGCGAATTCTCTATTAAGTCCATCAGACTTTTTTAATGTTTGCTTTTAATCTAGAAGGAAACGAGAGAGAAAAATGCCCGACCACATGTGCGATTTGTACACATGTATAATACGAAAAACAAACTTTGGATAACATACCATTAACAAACATTATGCAATGTTTTATTGAAGTCTAAAATATTATTTATTGTCAGAACTGTGGTAGGCTGTGCACACGCTCGTGTTAGAGTTGTTGACTCAGGATCAAGTCCGACTTCCATGTCCCATTCCCACTCCCTAACCCACACTGTTTCCTGTCTATGCTTGCCTGGGCTGTCCTATAAATCAGTGCAAATCAACAAACAAACAAATAAACACACACACACCTAACCCAAATGTTTATGTATTTCAATTTTAAAAGAATTCCATCCTTTCACATAATTATAGTTAACATAAAAAACTAATAAATTGTGATGCAAATTAGCCATATACAATTAATTCCTGTAATAGTAATAAACAAAGTTTTTAAATACACACTAATCAGATATATACACTCACCTAAAGGATTATTTAGGAACACCACACTAATACTGTGTTTGACCCCTTTCGCCTTCAGAACTGCCTTAATTCTACGTGGCATTGATTCAACAAGGTGCTGAAAGCATTCTTTAGAAATGTTGGCCCATATTGATAGGATAGCATCTTGCAGTTGATGGAGATTTGTGGGATGCACATCCAGGGCACGAAGCTTCCGTTCCACCACATCCCAAAGATGCTCTATTGGGTTGAGATCTGGTGACTGTGGGGGCCATTTTAGTACAGGGAACTCAATGTCATGTTCAAGAAACCAATTTAAAATGATTCGAGCTTTGTGACATGGTGCATTATCCTGCTGGAAGTAGCCATCAGAGGATGGGTACATGGTGGTCATAAAGGGATGGACATGGTCCGAAACAATGCTCAGGTAGGCCGTGGCATTTAAACGATGCCCAATTGGCAGTAATGGGGCCTAAAGTGTGCCAAGAAAACCTCCCCCACACCATTACACCACCACCACCAGCCTGAACAGTGGTAACAAGGCATGATGGATCCATGTTCTCATTCTGATTCTCATTCATACATGTTCAATACATGTAATTGTTTCCTCGGTTAACAGATTTTTGATGATTCTAAGCTAATTAAATAAATGCATTTTGAAAATAGGATTTAAATAAAATTATATAGAATGGTTAATATAAATTAAATCATTTAAAATATTATTATTTAATAATGATTATAATCATTATTAAATAAAAATAATATTTTAAATTTATATATATATATATATATATATATATATATATATATATATATATATATATATATGGCTGTGATTATAATCAAATCAAATTGATTAATCATATCCAAAATAAGTTTGTATTTACATTAATATGTATTTAAATTTTACAATAATTATATGTGTATATATATATATATATATATATATATATATATATATATATGAATATACACATATGCATGTATATATTTAAGAGAAAAAATATTTATATATAATATACATTTTATAAAATAATTTATAGTAAGTATATACATATTATACACATATTTCTTAAAATACATGTGTGTGTGTGTGTGTGTGTGTGTGTGTGTGTGTGTGTGTGTGTGTGTGTGTGTGTGTGTATTCAAATAACAGTCATCAGAGGTCATCTGTGGCACCCTCAAAGCTTCTTTTGAAACTAATTTTTACTTGATGTGTGTAGGAAACATCATCCAAAATCACATTGGACTGCATGATCAATCACCGATGACGGAGAATGTTCGGATTGCAATCTGGAGTGAGGGACAGTGTATGTGTGTGTTTCGGTGACTATGAGACAGCGTCCCCTGGGTTGAAATAATGTGTGGTTGGGTGTGTGTGTGTGTGCGTGTGCATGTGTGGGGGTTAGAGCATGATTTATCAATGTGGGATTTTCAACCACATGAGCTCATTCTAGTTCCTCCACCCACTGCAATGCCACCGGAACACACACACATGCTGTCCGGCCCAAGGACAATTAGGTGAGGTCGTCGGAGACGAGACAGGCCTCAAACAATTCTTATGACCATTCTTGGCATTAAAACAGACACAATGCGCATTGATTGACTGGTTACACTCACATATGGTCTTTCATGCATCACAAGATTTCAAGACAATTAAAAGTCCAGCCATTTATGCCCTAATTTGTTTTGATCTGGCGGGAGGGAAGGGAGTGCCGTGCACTAGAAAGACATCAAGCGACACAAACACCAACGCCTTGGTAATTCATAATTTATTGGCCTCATCATGAACAGAACTGCCAACTCTCCTATTCAGAACGGCAAAGAACCAGATTCTCTAGCTACTGGAGTATGTTCTTACAGATATTTTGAGACTAAAATCTGCAGTTGATTTTAGAAACTGACAAAAAACAAGAACTGCAACTGAAACGTGAAGTCAATTTTCGACAAGGTCAACATAAGTTTAAAAATGTATGTCTAACAAAGAAATATTTTTAAAGCATTTATTAATACTGGTTAAAGCTAGTTAATATAAATATATTTTTATCTAAACATTAGTAAATTCTAAAGGTTGTATAAGTATTGTTTATTGTTCACGTTACCTCATTTAGTTCACTAATGTTCACAAACTAAACCATGTAAGTATTACGAAATAATGTTTTAAGGGCTTCAGGATGTAAACAAGCTTCAAATGATTCTATCATAGCAATTTCTTACTAAACCTATTTAAAAATAAACAGCTATTTGCAGTATCATATATTTCCAGTGAGATTTGCAGATGCTATGCATTAAATGGCCTTGCAGATCCTATCTT